>NC_053437.1:16490345-16661680 GCF_007990345.1 Gossypium hirsutum | reverse complement strand
CTTAGGTTTCATAATCTCAAAAGAAGAATAGAGGCGAGTTTGAAAAAAATTTAGGCCATTACAGAGATGCCCCCTCTTGTAAACTATAAAAGAAATCTAGCGCCTCATGGGCAAGGTGGTGGCTGTAATGGCCCAAATTTGAGGTTATCGGAACAGTGGTTTCGGAACCACAAATCCGATGAGAAAAATTTTATTTTTCTTATATTTTTATGGTGTACAATTTCACAAAATGATTTTTTGAAAATTTCGTTCGAAAATTTCGACGTTTGGGCACTCAATTTAGTCAAAAGGACTAAATTGTAAAAAGTGCAAAAGTTGAGTTCTACATGTTAGAGGTGTCCAATTGTTATGAAACTTTAAATTGGAGGTCTTTATATGATAATTATACCATTGGTAACTTGGTAGAGAAAAATGGACATGAGATAAGTGAAATAGAAAATTTTTAAGTTAGGGGCAATTTGGTAATCTAGTAATTAAAATGAATTAAAAGGGAAAAAGATGGCAAAAATCATCATCTTCTTCATATGAACGAAATCAGCAAGGGGGGAAGCCATAGTTAGGGTTTTCAAGCTTCCAAGCTCCATAGTAAGTGATCCCAAGCCCCGTTTTTAATGTTCTTTACGTTTTTGAGATCCCGGTAGCTTAATTTATCTTATTCTAGCAATAATTTAACCTAGGGTTTATATTTGGAAAAATACCCATAGGTGAAAAGTGTTTATTTTGATGTTTTATGATAGAATATGAAGCTAGAAATTATGTTAAACAACTTTTGCTAAGCGATTTTAAGTGAAAACGAGTAAAACGACATAATCGGTAAAAATACCTAATGTTCATAAGTACATGTTAGAGTGGGAATTTGATGTTGCCATAGAAGGTAAAAATGTTCAAAATGTTATAAAACATAAGAATAAGAGATGAAGTTTAATTTTCGAGCCTTGGGGTAAAAATGTAATTATGTAAAAGTTTAGGGGCAAAATTGTAATTTTGAAAAAGTTAGAGTCGAGGGCTGTTTTGATGAATGTGATTATTAAATAAGCTAAATTTACTATTTTAGATCAAGAAGTACGAAACTCGAGGTTAGACAAAGGGAAGAATAAAGTTGAAGACTAAGTTGGTGAATTTGGCTATAATTGGTACCGAGGTAAGTTTACGGTAAATAAATGCAATATTTCAATATTTATTATTAATGCTGTTAATTTCCAGCAATTATGAATTTATTTTATGAATTTATTTGATGATGATCCAAGCATGAGATGATAGAGAATTAAAATTTAAAAGTCCCGTTGATACATAAGGATGGTACTGGATACGAATGTCATGACATTTGGGTAAAGAGATCCCATGTAAGACCATGTCTGGGACATGGCATTGGCATCCTTAAGATCATGAGAGGTCCCCTGTAAGACCATGTCTGGGACATGGCATGGGCACCGAGACGAGAGGTCCCATGTAAGACCATGTCTGGGACATGGCGTTGGCACCGAGATGAGAGGTCCCCTATAAGACCATGTCTGGGACATGGCATGGGCACCATCACGAGAACATCCCATGTAAGACCATGTCTGGGACATGGCTTTGGCATGTTATTATCAGAAGAAACCCGAGTATCCTTATTATTCCAATGTAGCTCAACGGGCTTGTAAACGAATCATGTTCATGAAAGTTCAGTTTAAAGCATAAATGGCAAGCTCAGGTAAGTTGTAAGACTTAAGAACTTATTATACTATCAATTGATGTTCAACGATGCAGCAAGGATTGAGTAAGTTATGCACACAAGTATTCTAAGTAAACAAGTAAGAGAACTAGTATGAGATTAACTAAAGAGTAAACTAGAGATATAGACATTGAGTTTAATTATTTAAGTTAAATATTGTTATTTATTTGCTAGTAAACTTACTAAGCTTTACGCTTACTTCTTTTATTTCTCTTTCTCTTATAGTATTGCAAAGCTACTTCAAGGATCCTAAAGAAGCCGGAGATCGTCCACACTATCAACTACAACTGCTCGGTATTTTATATCGAAACACGTTTGAGTTATGGCATGTATAGGGATTTAGTTATTTTGTATGTTTGTAATGATGATTTTGCTAATGAGTGATGTGTAAGTATTTGATGATGTATGGTTATTAAAATGGTTAAGGATGAAGGTGTTTGTTGTTATGAAAGATTAGGTGATAAATTATGCATGGAAATCATGAAAGGATAAAATTTTGCAAAGAAACAGAATTCAGGCAGCACAGTGACGTGAATTTGAAAAATCACCCAAGATAGTATAAAATGAATTAGAGGGTGAATAATATATGGAATTAAAGCTTGTTGAGTCTATTTTCATGTAAAAATAACGGTGTAGAAAAAGGAAATTTATATTTTAAGATATGTGAATTTTAGTAAGATAGGGTCAGAACTATTTTTGGAGTCCCCTGTTCTGAGTTTAGAAAATAATTACAAATTGTACAAAAATGGTTATGAGTTGAAATTTACATGATTAGATTCCTTAATGAGTTTATTTTCTGTAGAAACAAGTAAGAACTTCATATGAAAATCCTACAGTGAGAAAACTTATTTTTAGTGACTAGAGGTCAGGGCAGTCAGGTGGTGAAACAGGGGAGACTTTAACTAATAAACTGTACTAATTTGCTGAACCAAAAATTCTAAAAATTTTATGGTGAGTAGATATATGAGTCTAGTTTCAGGAAAAATTTACGGAATTAAATTTTTAGTTCTGTAGCTCAAGTTATAATTAATTTAGTAACTGCTGCGTGATTGGACAGATTTGCTGCGAATAATGAAATAAATTTTCAAACCTAGTTTTTATGCTCCGAATTGGTAAGATAAGCTAAGTAATGCCTCATGATCGACTCCGGAAACGGTCTCGGGTAAGGGGTGTTACATTTTATTGGTATCAAAGCAGGTTTAGTCTGTTCTCGGAAATACTCAGTAAGAATAAGAGTCTACCTATACATGCCATACTTATATATTTTGATAGTGTGACGACTCCTGACGATTTTAAAATGTTTTCTTTTATAGTTATGGATCCTGAACGAGCTAGTACAGATGAAGTAGAGAGTAATGCACCTATTCCCGCAGAAGGGACGGTGCCATCAGATGTTAATGTTAGTGAAAGACCTGCATCAGATAGACAGGGAGGAGGAGCTAGAGAAGCCTTCTTCCAAGCCATGACTGATTGGTTTGCCGAGTTCGTTCGTACGAATCCGGCTGTAAGACCTCCACCCCCTCAAGATTCACAGGTTCCCCATGTAGCTTCCCCAGCTGCAGGTATATTTATCAGGGAGAGACCACCTGTTGATAAGATTAGGAAGCAAGGGGCTGAAGAATTTCGGGCTACCAAAGATGACGATGCAGAAAAAGTAGAATTCTGGCTTGAGAATACCATCAGGGTTTTTGAAGAATTATCTTGTACACCGGAAGAATGTATGAAGTGTGTGGTCTCACTTCTCAGAGATTCCGCTTATCATTGGTGGAAGACTCTCGTGTCTATCGTACCGAGTGAGAGGGTTACTTGGGATTTCTTTCAGGAGGAGTTTCGAAAGAATTACATCAGCCAGAGATTTACAGAGCAGAAAAGGAAGGAGTTTCTTGAGCTAAAACAAGGTAAGATGTCCGTGACTGAATATGAACGCGAATTTGTCAGACTTAGTAAGTATGCTCGGGAATTTGTATCCACCGAAGCCAACATGTGCAAGAGATTTGAAGATGGGCTTAATGATGACATCCGACTATCAGTGGGTGTATTGGAAATCAGAGAGTTTGTTGTTCTGGTAGAAAGAGCTTGTAAAGTAGAAGACTTGTTAAAAGAAAAAGAGAAGAGCAAAGCTGAAGCTGGAGCGCAGGATACAAAGAAGAGGTAAATGAGTAAATCATTTCAGTCTACATCTAAGAGGCCTAGGGAGCTCTCTAGCGGATCACATTTTCCACATATATATTCTGGCCGAAGCAGAAGTAGAAGATTCGAGGGTTTTAGAGCTCAAACCACTACAGTTGCAAGTACTGGCAGTACTTGACCTCCTAGACCGGAATGTCCTCAATGTGGGAGACGCCACCCCGGAGAGTGTAGAGTAGGTGAAAATGTTTGTTTCGGATGTGGAGCATCCGATCACTTTATTCGGGATTGTCCTGAAACAACTAAAAGAGAAGAAATAACGAGTGCGAGATCAGGTAATGCTCCTACCAGAGGTAGACCGCAGAGAAACCCAGGAGTGGGGGCAAGTAATAGGGGTGCATTCAAAGATTCAGCAGTTAGATCAGATGTTAGAGCACCTGTAAGATCATATGCTATTCGAGCTCGTGAAGAGGCGTCCTCTCCTGATGTAATTGCGGGTACATTTTCTCTCTATGATACTACTGTTATTGCATTAATTGATCCTGGCTCTACACATTCATATATATGCACAAAATTAGCATTTGTTAAAAATTTGTCTGTTGAACCTACTGAATTTATGGTTAAAGTCTCGAACCCCCTGGGCCAGTTTGTGATAGTGGATAAAGTTTGTAAAAATTGTCCACTGATGGTAAAAGGTATTTGTTTCCCGGTTGACTTGATGTTATTGCCTTTTGATGAGTTTGATGTGATATTGGGCATGGATTGGTTAACTCAGCATGATGCAGTAGTAAACTGTAGACAAAAATATGTTGTGTTGAAATGCCAGAATGGAGAATTACTTTGGGTTAAATCTAATCAGACAGAGGGATTATCCGATATGATTTCAGTTATGACAGCTCAGAGGTGTGTTAGAAAAGGGTATGATGTTTATTTGGCGTATGTGTTGGATACTAAGGTATCTGAGTCAAAGATACAGGCAGTGCCAGTTGTATGTGAATTTTCTGATGTATTTCCAGAGGAGTTACCAGGGTTGCCACCAGAAAGAGAAGTGGAATTTTCTATAGACCTGATTCCGGGAACTGCCCCAATTTCCATAGCTCCGTATCGTATGGCTCCTACAGAATTAAAAGAGTTAAAGGCACAGTTACAGGAACTTGTTGACAGAGGTTTTGTTCGTCCGAGTTATTCACCTTGGGGTGCTCCAGTTCTGTTTGTGAAAAAGAAAGACGGGTCTTTGAGATTGTGTATTGACTATCGGCAGCTTAATAAGGTAACTATAAAGAATAAGTACCCATTGCCTCGAATTAATGACTTATTTGATCAACTGAAAGGTGCCACAGTATTTTCAAAGATTGATCTCCGATCGGGTTATTATCAGTTATGGGTAAAAGAGCCAGATGTGCCAAAGACAGCTTTCAGAACCAGGTATGGGCATTATGAGTTTCTGGTTATGCCGTTTGGGTTGACTAATGCACCTGCAGTATTCATGGATTTGATGAACCGGATATTCAGACCGTATCTAGATAGGTTTGTAGTAGTTTTTATTGATGACATTTTAGTTTATTCTCGGGATGAAACTGAGCATGCAGAACATTTGAAAATAGTGTTGCAAATTCTGCGTGAAAAGAAAATTTATGCTAAATTCAGTAAATGTGAATTTTGGCTTCGAGAGGTAGGTTTTCTCGGACATATTGTATCCGCAGAAGGCATCAGGGTAGATCCGAGTAAAATTTCAGCTATTGTCAATTGGAGTCCACCGAAGAATGTATCTGAAGTTAGAAGTTTCTTGGGTTTAGCTGGTTATTATCGGAGATTTGTATAAGGGTTTTCTATGATAGCTTCTCCAATGACCCGTTTATTACAGAAAGATGTTAAATTTGAATGGACAGAAAAATGCCAGCAAAGTTTCGACCGATTGAAGGAGTTGTTAACGAAAGCACCTGTGTTGGTACAGCCTGAATCGGGTAAGGAAATTATTATTTATAGTGATGCATCATTAAATGGTTTGGGTTGTGTCTTGATGCAAGAAGATAAAGTAATAGCCTATGCTTCAAGACAACTTAAGCCACATGAAAGAAACTACCCGGTACATGATCTCGAGTTAGCTGCTATTGTATTTGCATTGAAAATATGGCGGCATTATTTGTATGGTGAAAAGTGTCATATTTATACTGATCACAAAAGCTTAAAATATTTGATGACACAGAAAGATTTGAATTTGAGACAACGCAGGTGGCTTGAATTGATAAAGGATTATGATTTGGTTATTGATTACCATCCGGGTAAGGCTAACGTGGTAGCTGATGCTTTGAGCCGAAAATCTCTATTTGCTTTACGAGCTATGAATACCCGGTTGTCACTGTCTAATGATGGTTCAATCATAGCTGAATTGAGAGCTAAATCGACATTTCGTCAACAAATATGTGAAGCTCAGAGGAATGATGAGAAATTACAGGCTAAACGGGTGCATTGTGAGTCAGGTAATGATTCAGAATTTCAGATTGGAACTGATGGTTGTTTATTATTCAGAGGCAGAGTATGTGTACCGAAGAATTCAGAACTTGTACAGAAGATTTTACACAAAGCACACAGTGGTATTATGTCCGTACATCTGGGAGGTAATAAAATGTATAATGACTTGAAAAAGATGTATTGGTGGCCGGGTATGAAACGTGATATCTCTGAGTTTGTATCAAGATGTTTAGTATGTCAGCAGGTTAAGGCTGAACATCAGGTACCTTCGGGGTTGCTTCAGCCAATCACTATACCGGAATGGAAATGGGAAAGAATCACTATGGATTTTGTATCTGGGTTACCGTTATCTCCAAGGAAGAAAGATGCCATTTGGGTAATTGTCGACCGATTGACAAAGTCCGCGCACTTTATCCCAGTATGTATGGATTATTCTTTAGATAAATTGGCTGGATTGTATATATCTGAGATTGTTAGACTACATGGAGTGCCTGTCTCCATTATATCAGACAGAGATCCCCGATTTACGTCTCATTTCTGGAACAAATTGCAAGAAGCTTTGGGTACTCAGTTGTATTTCAGTACTGCATTTCATCCTCAGACAGATGGCCAATCTGAGCGTGTAATTCAGGTATTGGAAGATATGCTCCGATGTTGTGCATTAGGGTTTCAAGGTAATTGGGAAAGGTATCTACCTTTGATTGAATTTGCTTATAATAACAGTTATCAGTCCAGTATTAAAATGGCTCCGTATGAAGCTTTGTATGGTAGAAAATGTAGAACACCATTATATTGGACAGAGCTCAGTGAAAAGAAGATACACGGGGTTGATTTGATTCGAGAAATAGAAGAAAAAGTAAGACTGATTCGGGATAGTTTAAAAGCAGCTTCCGATCGTCAAAAGTCATACGCCGATCTTAAACGAAGGGAGATTGAATTTCAGGTGGGTGATAAAGTATTCTTAAAACTGTCTTCTTGGAAGAAAGTTCTCCGGTTCGGTCGAAAGGGTAAATTGAGTCCAAGATTTATCGGACCATATGAGATTATAGAAAGAATTGGACCAGTTGCTTACCGATTGGCTTTACCACCGGAACTCGACAAAATTCATAATGTATTTCATGTATCTATGCTACGACGGTATCGATCAGATCCTTCACATGTTATTACTCCAACAGAAGTAGAAATTCAGCCGGATATGACTTATAATGAAGAACCGGTTAAAGTATTAGCACGAGAAACAAATGAGCTTAGAAACAAAAAGGTAAATCTGGTGAAAGTGCTATGGCAAAAGCACGGGATTGAGGAAGCAACATGGGAACCGGAAGAGGCAATGAGGAAGCAATACCCGAATCTCTTTACTGGTAAGATTTTCGAGGACGAAAATCCTAAAAAGGGGGGGAGAGTTGTAATGGCCCAAATTTGAGGTTATCGAAACGGTGGTTTCGGAACCACAAATTCGATGAGAAAAATTTTATTTTTCTTATATTTTTATGGTGTACAATTTCACAAAATGATTTTTTGAAAATTTCGTTCGAAAATTTCGACGTTTGGGCACTCAATTTAGTCAAAAGGACTAAATTGTAAAAAGTGCAAAAGTTGAGTTCTACATGTTAGAGGTGTCCAATTGTTATGAAACTTTAAATTGGAGGTCTTTATATGATAATTATACCATTGGTAACTTGGTAGAGAAAAATGGACATGAGATAAGTGAAATAGAAAATTTTTAAGTTAGGGGCAATTTGGTAATCTAGTAATTAAAATGAATTAAAAGGGAAAAAGATGGCAAAAATCATCATCTTCTTCATATGAGTGAAATCAGAAAGGGGGGAAGCCATAGTTAGGGTTTTCAAGCTTCCAAGCTCCATAGTAAGTGATCCCAAGCCCCGTTTTTAATGTTCTTTACGTTTTTGAGATCCCGGTAGCTTAATTTAGCTTATTCTAGCAATAATTTAACCTAGGGTTTATATTTGGAAAAATACCCATAGGTGAAAAGTGTTTATTTTGATGTTTTATGATAGAATATGAAGCTAGAAATTATGTTAAACAACTTTTGCTAAGCGATTTTAAGTGAAAACGAGTAAAACGACATAATCGGTAAAAATACCTAATGTTCATAAGTACATGTTAGAGTGGGAATTTGATGTTGCCATAGAAGGGAAAAATGTTCAGAATGTTATAAAACATAAGAATAAGAGATGAAGTTTAATTTTCGAGCCTTGGGGCAAAAATGTAATTATGTAAAAGTTTAGGGGCAAAATTGTAATTTTGAAAAAGTTAGAGTCGAGGGCTGTTTTGATGAATGTGATTATTAAATAAGTTAAATTTACTATTTTAGATTAAGAAGTACGAAACTCGAGGTTAGACAAAGGGAAGAATAAAGTTGAAGACTAAGTTGGTGAATTTGGCTATAATTGGTACCGAGGTAAGTTTACGGTAAATAAATGCAATATTTCAATATTTATTATTAATGCTGTTAATTTCCAGCCATTATGAATTTATTTTATGAATTTATTTGATGATGATCCAAGCATGAGATGATAGAGAATTAAAATTTAAAAGTCCCGTTGATACATAAGGATGGTACTGGATACGAATGTCATGACATTTGGGTAAAGAGATCCCATGTAAGACCATGTCTGGGACATGGCATTGGCATCCTTAAGATCATGAGAGGTCCCCTGTAAGACCATGTCTGGGACATGGCATGGGCACCGAGACGAGAGGTCCCATGTAAGACCATGTCTGGGACATGGCGTTGGCACCGAGATGAGAGGTCCCCTATAAGACCATGTCTGGGACATGGCATGGGCACCATCACGAGAACATCCCATGTAAGACCATGTCTGGGACATGGCTTTGGCATGTTATTATCAGAAGAAACCCGAGTATCCTTATTATTCCAATGTAGCTCAACGGGCTTGTAAACGAATCATGTTCATGAAAGTTCAGTTTAAAGCATAAATGGCAAGCTCAGGTAAGTTGTAAGACTTAAGAACTTATTATACTATCAATTGATGTTCAACGATGCAGCAAGGATTGAGTAAGTTATGCACACAAGTATTCTAAGCAAACAAGTAAGAGAACTAGTATGAGATTAACTAAAGAGTAAACTAGAGATATAGACATTGAGTTTAATTATTTAAGTTAAATATTGTTATTTATTTGCTAGTAAACTTACTAAGCTTTATGCTTACTTCTTTTATTTCTCTTTCTCTTATAGTATTGCAAAGCTACTTCAAGGATCCTAAAGAAGTCGGAGATCTCCACACTATCAACTACAACTGCTCGGTATTTTATATCGAAACACGTTTGAGTTATGGCATGTATAGGGATTTAGTTATTTTGTATGTTTGTAATGATGATTTTGCTAATGAGTGATGTGTAAGTATTTGATGATGTATGGTTATTAAAATGGTTAAGGATGAAGGTGTTTGTTGTTATGAAAGATTAGGTGATAAATTATGCATGGAAATCATGAAAGGATAAAATTTTGCAAAGAAACAGAATTCAGGCAGCACAGTGACGTGAATTTAAAAAATCACCCAAGATAGTATAAAATGAATTAGAGGGTGAATGATTTATGGAATTAAAGCTTGTTGAGTCTATTTTCATGGAAAAATAACGGTGTAGAAAAAGGAAATTTATATTTTAAGATATGTGAATTTTAGTAAGATAGGGTCAGAACTGTTTTTGGAGTCCCCTGTTCTGAGTTTAGAAAATAATTACAAATTGTACAAAAATGGTTATGAGTTGAAATTTACATGCTTAGATTCCTTAATGAGTTTATTTTCTGTAGAAACAAGTAAGAACTTCATATGAAAATCCTACAGTGAGAAAACTTATTTTTAGTGACTAGAGGTCAGGGCAGTCAGGTGGTGAAACAGGGGAGACTTTAACTAATAAACTGTACTAATTTGCTGAACAAAAAATTCTAAAAATTTTATGGTGAGTAGATATATGAGTCTAGTTTCAGGGAAAATTTACGGAATTAAATTTTGAGTTCTGTAGCTCAAGTTATAATTAATTTAGTAACTGCTGCGCGATTGGACAGATTTGCTGCGAATAATGAAATAAATTTTCAAACCTAGTTTTTATGCTCCGAATTGGTAAGATAAGCTAAGTAATGCCTCGTGCTCGACTCCGGAAATGGTCTCGGGTAAGGGGTGTTACAGTGGCGCTTAACAGGTTTATTTCCATAATGCCAAACAAGTGCCTCCCATTTTTCAAAGTTCTTAAGAAACCCTTTTTGTAGACCAAAGAATGCCAAACCGCTTTTAAACAACTGAAACAATACCTTACTTCCCTCCACTGTTAAAGTCACCTCAAACGGGAGAAACACTATACCTGTACTTAGGAGACTCAGAAAAGACAATCACAATCATCTCAGTCAAGTCTAAAGGCAGCCTTCAATTTTTGATGTGCTATGTCAGAAAGGTGCTTCAACATGACAAGCTTAGATACACAAAAATAAAAAAAAAATGTGTCTATCCCCTAATCATTACAGCTCGCAAGCAACGACTATACTTCCAGCCCCACCCAATTGTTGTAGTCACCAACGAGCCAATGAAACAGGTTCTTGCCAAGGCAGACACCCTAGGGAGGATAAAAAAATAGAGCATCGAACTCACAGAGTTAGAGATAGATTTCATCCCACGAATGGTAATAAAATGGTAGGTGTTGGTAGATTTCATAGTAGAATGCTCATTCGAAAAAAGTGAAGACATAACAGGTAACATAAATTTTATTTTGATGTATTAAATAGTGAAATATCTTGCAGAGATAATGTAATATGCAAACATTAATGAAATTTAACAATTTAATGATGACACATTTTATGATGAACAGTACCACTCTAATGATTCTCATATTTTACGGAAAATGGATACTCGCTTTTCATTTTGTACTAAAGTTACTTTTTATTGTTGGACACCGCCAATAGTAAACACACCCCTAGAGATTTGTGCACAATAGATAGAATGAAGGGTTGGATGCTTTATGTCGATGGCTCCGCAGCCAAAATAGAATCGGGGGTAGGCACACTCGTGATAAACCCAGAGGGAAACGAGTGGCAATATGGATTTTCATTTGGATTCCAAACATTGAACAACAACACTGAGTATGAAGAATTGATATCTAGACTATAATTAGCGCACTAGTTCGATGCCAGGAACTTGACTACACACACCGACTCCCAGTTCGTGGTGAAGTAAATACATGGTGAGTACGAGGTGAAAGAAGCAACACTAAAATGGTATCACATGATGGTAATCCAATTACTGGCAGGGTTCAAAGAAGCCAAGGTTAGGTAGCTCCCAAGGAATGACAACGTGCGTGCAGATGCTCTTTCAAAGTTAGCATCCTCCATCACCATTGAGCAGAGAGGAAAAATCCTACTCAAACACAAGGAAGTGCTGAGCTATGGTGACCCCCAAGTGTTATTGATGACCCAATAAGAAACATGGATGACCCCTATAATCCACACGCTACAACGT
This sequence comes from Gossypium hirsutum, assembly GCF_007990345.1. NCBI lineage: Eukaryota > Viridiplantae > Streptophyta > Magnoliopsida > Malvales > Malvaceae > Gossypium > Gossypium hirsutum. Next base: position 16,649,875 of record NC_053437.1, on the reverse strand, counting down.
AAACAGGAAAGCCAAGATCGAAAAGAGCTCACAAAATAACAATACAAGGTGGCAAGGTACATCATCGATACGAATTATGAATACTTGTTGAAATCCTTGCATGAAAATTACATATCCGCCCATTACGAACTTATTACATACTAAATTGGAACAACATGTTTTGTTTGCCTTTTGACAGATACACCCTCATGGAGGGTGTGTTATATAGAAAAGAGTTTTCGCACCTATTATTGCGATGTCTTACTCCCTCAGAAGTTGAGTATATCATGAGAGAAATTTATAAGGGCATTTGCGGTGATTACCTGGGAAACAGATTGCTAGTGTAACAGCCCGTTTTTAGTGATATCAAAAATAGTGGTTTCGAGACCACAATTTTGACGTGTAAATTATTATTTTATTATTTATTAAATTTTTACAAAATTATAATAAGGTCGTATTAAAATTTTGTTAAGCGTTATTAAAATTTTGTTAAGAAATTTTAATGTTTAAATGGTTAATTAAGTGAAAAGGACTAAATCGTAAAAAGTTTAGAAATTGAGTTCTATTAGTTAAAAGGGCTAAATGACTTTGGAAAGGGAAGTTAATGGATTTGAATGGTAATTATACCATATATGTTGGTAGTATATGTTTATGGATAGCTTTTAATGAAATTTTAAGTGGTTTTAAAAGGTTAATTAAGTAATTTTATAAATTAGTTAAAATGTTAATTAACTAAAGGATGAGAAAACTATCATGTTTTTCATTGTATTCAAGACCTAGCCATTTCCACCATTAGAGAAGATAGTTAGTTCGGTCAAGCTTATTTTCTTGCATGTAAGTGTATTCAATCCCCGTTTTTAATGATTTTATGTTTTTGATCTGTTTTAGCTTAATCTAGCTAGCCCGAGAGTTCATTTGCAAAATTTTTAAAGGTTGAGAGACTTTCCATGAATTTTTTTGGTTAGGTTTTGATGTTAATTGATAGATTACAAATCCTTGTTGAAAAATAAATAAGTTTTGATAAGTGATTTTTGATGAATTTTAGAAGTAGGGATTAAATTGTTAAAGGTATAAATGCTAGGATTTTTTTGTGAAATGATGGTAAATATGGGTTGTTTCAAAGTCCCTTGTATCTATGGTTAACATGGATTTAGGTTAAAATGGTTAGATTTTAAGTTATAAGCTTAAGGACTAAATTAGGAAAAGTTAAAATTTTAGGGGCATATTGGTAATTTTGCATAATATGAACTCTGGATTAAATTGAATTCTAAAAGTACTTAATTGATTGAAATTATCTATTTAGGTCGAGATAAATCATGTTCGGACTTAGATCGAGGAAAGGCTAAAGCTTCGGACTAGTTTACACTACTACGCTAGTTATCTAGGTAAGTTCGTATGAACTGTAACCACTTTTATGCTAGTTAAATTGAATGTTCATTATGACCACAACTCGTGTGAGCAGACCCATTTTACAACTCGTGTGAGCATTAATGTAAAGAAAATGTTACGGTTATATGTAAAGGCACACTATGTGTAAGCTTTCTTGAGTATCCAATGTAATTCTAGATGGTTCAACGGGTAAGAAAAGGAAAAGGAAATCTTAAGTGTGTAAATGCAATGAATCATGATATTATGGTAATATTGATGAAGTAAAAATGTTATGTTTATACATGGTAAACTTCATATCTTACGATTGATTTCATATATATTATGAACAAGTATACTAACTTGTGAGTTTGATGATGTTGTATAAGCTCATACTAAGCTTATGGCATTAGTTTTGGTTTATACTTATGCTATGAATTGTAATATAAAAATGGTAAGTTATGTTAAGGTTTATACAAGCTTACTAAGCATTTGTTGCTTACGTAGTTTCTTTCCTTTGTTTTATAGATTATCGGAAGCTCGACCGGTTTGGAACTTTGTTAGAGATCTATCACACTATCCAGTAGTCAATTCGGTAGTTTTTTAGAATATTGGCCAAGGTTAATCATGTATAGGATGTTGTGTAATGGTGCTATGATATGTTTATGTTTAGAATATTATGTTTGATTGGTGCACTTTAATGCTTACGAAATTTTGTTATTTTTGGTCGCTTGCTAATGCTTGTAAATAAGACTCTTTTTTGGTATGTTTATAACGGCTTGATAGCGGTCAATTGAGACATGATTTGGTAGATGTTTAAACTAGGTTTTTATGCTTGAAATAAGGTTATATTGACATGTTTATGTAAATGATGTTTGGATGCAATTGTGATGCCTTTGAATGGTATATTGGTTAGATGATTAGGTTGTTTGAATTAGCATGATTATGTGTATTTGAATGATGCTTTAGTCCCTTGAAAGTGTACATAAATGGATTTGTTAGTTATGCATGGATTGGTTAAGAAACGACTTATTTTTAGGTAAAAGTTTGGGTCCACACAGCCTAAGACATGGGCTGTCAGACGGTCGTGTGAGATACACGGCTTGGCGACAGGGTCGTGTGTCATTTGTGAGCTCTTTAGTGTTCAAGTCAGTGAGTTACACGGCCTAGCACACGGCCTGGTACTTGGGCGTGTGGAGCAACTCCGAGAGTTATACGACCTGGTATACGAGGGTGTAAAATAGCCGTGTGACCCTACTCAATGAGTAACACGGGTAAGGACACGGGCTGAGACACGATCGTGTGTCCTTTGTTCAAAAGTTACACGACCTGAGGCTATGTCACACGGCCATGTGACCCTTGTTTCTAATTTTTGCCACTTGTTCCTTAACTTTTTGTTTTGTTTCAAATTAGTCCCAAATTGCCTCTAAGCTATTTCTAGGGCCCCGAAGGCTTGATTTAGGGACGAAATGTATGAGAATGAATGGTTTAGCATATATTTAAATTATTAAATTTTATGATGTTTAAATATTTCTTATTGAACAGTAATGCTCTGTAACTCTAATCTAGCAACGAAGACGGGTTAAGAGTGTTACATTTAGTGGTATCAGAGCACGATTTAGTCAGTTCTTGGACTGAACGTAGCATTTATGGAGTCTAAAAATACATGTTTTTATATAACCTGTGATAGTGTGATAGTTCCTGACTCAAACTGAACTATGTGACTTAGTAAATATACTCGGGAGTGTATACCATCAGAGGCTGATATATGTACTTGGTTTGAAGACGATTTAAATGAAGACATCAAATTGTTAGTTAGAATTCTAGAATTGAAATAATTCATGATTCTGGTTGATAGATCATATAAGGCCAAAGAACTTAGTAAAGCCAAAAGAAAAACATATTCTGAGGCTCGTGATATGGGAAAACGACTTATGAAAAAGTCATTCTCATATCCATCGAAGAAATTAAAGGAATTTCACTTCTGTTCATCAACTTCAATAGGTTTATCAAGGAGAGATAAAGCGAAGCAACATTCAAGTTCAAGACCTTAGGCTACATCTGTAGTGAGTGGGCAGTGTTCGAAACAACAAACCTGAATGTCAACAATGCAATAGGCGACATTTTGAGAAGTGCAGATTGAAAGACGGGTCGTGTTTCAAATGCGGTTCCTATGATAATTTTCTAAGAGACTGCTTTGAAAGATCAGATAAAAAGAAAGTTTAGAACACTCGTTCGAATAATACAGCCGTGAAAGGGAGACTGCCAAAAAATAGTGGTAATGCGGGTAACAGTCAAGGTGGAACAAAAGATTCTACTATTAGATATGAGGCACGGGCACCAGCTAGGGCTTATGCGATTCGTGCTCGAAAGGAAGCTTCAGTACTTGATATGATCACTGGTACATTTTTTATCTTTGATACTAATGTTAATGATTTGATTGACCCGAGGTCAACGCCCTCATATGTATACAAAAATTTAGTGTCAGATAAGAAAATACCTTTTTAGTCTACTGAATTTGTGGTTAAAGTAACGAACCATTTAGGTTAGTATGTGTTTGTTGATAAAGCCTGTAAAAACTGTCATTTGATGATTCGGGATTGCAACTTTTCGGCTGATTTGATGTTGTTGCCATTTGATGAGTTTGATGTGATTTTGGGTATGGATTGGTTAACTCTGCATGATACTGTTGTGAACTATAGATGAAAGCATATTGTGTTGAAATGTCAGAACGGTGAAAGGATCTGAGTTGAATTAGATAGGTTGGATGGTGCATCTAATGTTATCTCAGCTATGATGGCACAGAAATATGTTAGAAAGGGCTGTGAGGCGTATCTGGCTTACATATTTGTTTCCAAGGTTTCAAAATTGAAATTAGGGTCAGTTCTGAATATTTGTGAATTCACAAATGTGTTCCAGAAGGGTTACCATTGTTACCGTCAATTAAAGAGGTTGAGTTTGCTATTGAGTTAATGCCGGGGACATTTTCGATATTGATATCTCCGTATAGAATGACACCTACAGAGTTGAAATAGTTAAAAACACAGTTGCAAGAGTTGACAGATAAGGGTTTTGTTTGGCCTAGTTGTTCTCATTGGGGTGCTCTTTTTAAGAAAAAGGACGGGTCACTACAGTTATGTATCGACTATCGATAACTCAATAAAGTCACGATCAATAAAAAATATCCTTTGCCACGTATTGATATTTTTTTGATCAGTTGAAAGGCACGACAATGTTTTCAAAGATCGATCTCCGTTTTGGATATTATCAGTTACGAGTTAAAGACTTGGATGTATCGAAGACTACTTTCAAAACCAGGTATGGACATTATGAATTTCTTGTTATGCCATTTGGTTTGACCAATGCACCTGTTGTGTTTATGGATTTGATTAATAGAATATTCAGGTCGTATTTAGACAGATTTTTTGTTGTGTTTATTGATGACATTCTAATCTATTCACGAGATGAAACAGAGTATGCCCAGCTTTTCAGAATAGTTTTGTAGACTTTTCTTGAAAAATAGTTATTTACTAAGTTTATAAAATGTGAGTTCTGACTCCGAGAAGTTAGATTTTTGGGACACGTTGTTTCGATATACGTTATTAAGGTCGACCCGAGTAAAATGTCAGCCATAGTTTACTGGAAACCTCCAAGAAATGTTTCAGAAGTTAGATTTTTTCTGGGTTTAATCGGATATTATTGGAGATTTGTTAAAGGATTTTCGATGATTGCTACGCCGTTGACAAAACTACTTCAGAAAGATGTCAAATTTGAATGGTTAGAAAAGTGGCCGCAAAGCTTTGATCAATTGAAAGCGTTGTTGATCGAAGCCCCTGTGTTGGTTCATCTAGAGTCTGTTAAAGAATTCATGATTTATAGGAATGCTTCATTGAATGGTTTAGGTTGTATTTTGATGCAAGAAAGCAAACTGGTAGCTTATGCGTCTCGACAGTTGAAACTACACGAGAACAATTACCTGACTCATGATTTAGAGCTTACATCTATTGTGTTTGCTTTAAAGATTTGGCGACACCATTTGTACGGAGAAAAATGTCATATATTCATGGATCGTAAAAGCTTGAAGTATTTGATGTCACAGAAAGATCTGAATTTGAAGCAATGTAGATGGCTTGAATTGTTGAAAGATTGTGATTTGATCATTGACCATCACCCGAGAAAAGCTAATGTCATTGCCGATGCTCTAAGTATAAAATATTTGTTTACTTTGCAAGCTTTGAACACATGGTTGACCTTGATTGATGATGGTTCTATATTAGCTGAATTAAAAGCTAGACTGACATTTTTGCAACAAATTTATGAGATTCAGAAAAGTGATGCTGGATTGATCGCAAAATGGGAATAGATTGAGTCGACACTTGGTTCAAACTTTTATGTTAATTCAGACAGTAGTTTGTCTTACAGGATGCTCATAGCAGTAGCTTATCGATACATCCTAGCAGCAATAAAATGTACAATGATTTGAAATAGATGTACTGGTGGCCAGGTATGAAACAAGAAATTTCAGAATTTGTATCAAAATGTTTGATCTGTAAGCAAGTTAAAGTCAAACATCAGGTGCCCTTTGGTTTATTACAGCCTGTGATGATTCCAGAATGAAAATGGGAACGGGTTACAATGGATTTTGTATCGGGATTGCCTCTATCTCTGAGAAAGAAAGATGTTTTGTGGGTTATTGTGGATCAATTGACTAAACCTGCGCATTTCATTCAAGTACGTATAGATTACTCACTTGAGAAATTGGCAGGGTTGTATGTTTCTGAGATTTTTAGACTGCACAGTGTGCTAGTTTCAATTATATCTAATAGGGATCTACGGTTTACTTTTCGGTTCTGGAGTAAATTACACGAAGCTTTGGGTAAATGACTACATTTCAATACAGCGTTTCATCTACAGACCAATGTTCAGTTTGAGCGAGTAATTCAGATACTCGAAGATATGCTTTGATATTGTGTTTTAGAGTTCGAAGGTAATTGGGAGAATTTTCTTTCATTGGTAGAATTTGCGTATAATAACAGTTATCAGACAAGCATAAAAATTGCGTTGTATGAAGCTTTATACGGTAAAAAATGTTGAACTCTGTTATATTAGACTAAGCTAAACAAAAAAAACTTATTCGGTCTTGATTTGATTCGAGAAACCGAAGAAAAGGCCAAAGTAATACATGACAGTTTGAAAGTTGCTTCTGATCGTCAGAAATCTTACATAAATTAAAAAGAAAAGATATAGAATTTAAAGTCGTAGACAGAGTATTCCTAAAAGTATCACCTCAGAGAAAAGTTCTCCTTTTTGGCCAAAAAGGGAAGCTTAGTCCTCGATTCATCGGGCCGTATGAAATCATTGAGAGGATTGGATCAGTGGCTTATCGGTTGGCTTTACCATCAAAGTTAGAGAAAATTCATAATGTGTTTTATGTATTGGTGTTACGACTGTATAGATCAGACCCTTCAGACGTAATTTTACCTGTAGATGTTGAGATTCAACCAGATATGTCGTACAATGAAGAATCGATCAAAATTTTAGCTCGGGAAGTTAAAGAGTTAAGAAATAAGAGTATGGCTTTAGTTAGAGTTCTCCGGCAATGTCACGGAATTGAAGAAACAATCAATACATGCCATTTTGTTCAAACATAACAACCTAATTCAAACACCTACCAAAAACTAAATGTATATTTAAATAATTTATGTTTGTTAAAACTTGCATTTAACTTTTACAGTGCACAAACCTAATTGATAAAAAGGAAATAGTACCATCATTTCTTAATTATTATAATAACATTAAAAACATTAAATATACATACCCTTTTACTTTTTACTTACAATCATGAAAACAGACGCAGAAATTTATATGATGTATGCAACCCCAAAAAGAAATACAGAGAACAAACAGTTCCAACAAATTAATAAACCACACAATCTCATAGACATCTTTTACTTGAAATGCATTATATTGATTCATTAATGGGGAGCAGTGGTCTCTTTTTCCTTCTCGTCCTCTGTTTTGGAGTGGTAACCAGGAATTTTCTCCTTGATTTTCTCCAAAAATCCCTTCTTCTCTTTTGTCTCTCCCTCATGGTGGTCGTTCTCAGTTGGGGCAGCAGCAGCTGGTGGTGGGGTGGTGACCTCTTCATCTTTCTTATGCTGTCCTGGGAGTTTGTCTTTGATCTTCTCCATGAAACCCTTCTTTTCCGGCGTCTCTGAGTGGTGAACTGTTGCCGCCTCATCGCACTTCTCCACTGGGACTGCACTGTCCTCTTCTTTCTTTCCCTTCTTCTCCTTTTTCTTCTTCTTCTTCTCTCCGCCTTCACCTTCACCTTCTTCCTCGTCACTAGACTGAACATTCATACAACGCATGTTATAATATATATGAAAAAGATTTGACTGTTTGAACTATGACTAGTAAGTAAGGAAGTAAAAAAAGTAATTACAGAGCTGGAGCTGCTATTGGATCGGTGAAGCTTGTCCAGGAGACTGTGTTTCTTCTCATCTTCCTTATGTTCCTCTTCTATCTTGACTTTCTCAAACTGGGTGGACACCACCTCCTCTTGAGGTTGAGGCTTCTCCTCTTCTTTCTTCCCCAAGAAATCAAACATCCCTCGCTCCTTGCTCGCCACTGCTTCCTCACCACCAACCTTGGTATGCTCCTCAGCCATTTTTTCTTTATCTACTACCAATAAACTCAAACAAGTATGATGAAAGCTACCTAACGTATTACTGTATCAAGATTGTGGATCACTTCACTTGTACGTACAAAGTTGGCTACACAGATTGATGGATTTTAAGAAACGAGAGGAACTGGGATTTTATAGTAGTTTCAAACACGGATCTGACGCAGTTTAGGGAAAAGAGAGAAAAAAATTAACGCAATTTAAATGGGATGGAAAATCTAACCGACCTCTGCATTAAACTTTGAGAAATATGTCTAAACAACACTACTCTCGCACCCCTAATTGATTCTATCTAACTCGCTTTTTCTACTCGACACCTGTCCCTAGGACGTACGTGTCAAATAAAGAAAGCGAGTGCAGATATGCTTTATTGGTGGGAAATAGAGTCAAAAGGCGAAAAAGAAATAAAAAAATCAGTGTGGCACTATCATGAGAGGATGGTACCACTGGAATGGTGACACGTGGATAGCGGGACCCGATGGTCGGTGTAATGGGGCCCATTCAAAGAGACGATTGTTGGAGAAAGGTGTCGAATTACGTCGTGAGTAAGGAGGAGGGTTCGAGATTGTGGAGGGCCCCCATGGCATCGGCTTCGGTATAACTTATCCTCCACTTTATTTTCGTCGCTTTCCCGGGATACGTTACTTGCAGCGGAGCCCCACGGACAAGTGGCCGATTTATGATTTTACCCACTTACTTTGTATGTTATATTTACTAGTTCTAGGTTATGGTAGGAATTAAAAATGGAAAAACCATTAAATATAATTGGATAAGGGAGATGGAAAGAAGGCGACAAATTTAGAAATTTGAATAAGTCTTATCAACTCATATGAGATATACTTTTAAAAGCTCACGTCTTTAGCTCATAATTGTAATGCTTTTGTAATTATCTACACCAACTATAATAGGCCAATTTAGCCCGGGCTCATAAAAAAATAATAAATTCAAAATAATAAAATAAAGTCTAAGTCCAGTCCAAAATTATATCATTTGGTCCGATCGGAATGACCCATTACTTGAAAAGGTTGAAGGTCCATCTACAAGCTTGACACATATGGAAACATAATCTTTAAGGATATGCAATCTTAGATATGATATGCAATCTTAGAAGATAAGATTTTGTAATCTTTGAGATTTAATTTGTAGATACCCTTTAATCTTATCCGTTGATGTAATTGATCTATATCGTTGGATTTGGGGAGGCTCAACTATAAATAGAGGTCTCTCCCTTCATTGTAAAACTAAAGATAACAGCGGAGCAGATTGAAGATAGCAGATCTTGCCTTCCTGTATTGCCAGCGAAGCAAATCAAAGACACCAATCTCGTTTCCTTGGCGTTGCAGTGGTAAAGATTGAAGTTGAGGGCAGCGAATCTCATTTCCTTGGCGTTGCAGTGGAATAAATTGAAGCTGAGGGCAGCGAATCTTATTTCCCTGGCGTCATAGCATATTAAAGCTGATAGCAGCAAATCCTATCTCTTTGGCATTACAGTGAAACAGATTAAAACTAAAGGTAGCGAATTTTGTTTCCCTGGCGTTGTAGCGGAGCAGATTAAGGCTGAGGGCAGCGAATCTCATCTCCCTAGTGTCAAAATTGAAGAAAGCAAGTCTTATCCCCTGAAGTTGCAGTGGGGCAGACTAAAGATAGTGGATCTTATCTCTCTAAAGTTGCAGTAGAGCGGATCGCATCAAGTCTTATTTCCCTGAAGTTGAAGTGGAGCAGACTAAAAATAGCAAATCTTGTTCTCTTGAAAAGTTATGAGTTACAAATCATATCTCCCCGACATTGCAGTGGAGTGGATCGAAGCACCAATTCCTATACCTCCGAAGCTACAGTGGGCCAGGAAGAGGCTACTTGAAGAAAAAGCGTACCAAAGTCCAATACGACAGGGCAAATTTGGCCTTCTTTAGTCTTTGCTTCATTCTCATTACACGACAATGAGTAAAGAGGGGCAACTGTAATAGGCCAATTTAGCCCGGACTCACAAAAAAATAATAAACCCAAAATAATAAAACAAAGTCCAAGTCCAGTCCAAAATTATATCATTTGGCCCGATGCAATCTTAGATAAGATATGCAATCTTAAAAGATAAGATTTTGTAATCTTAGAGATTTAATTTGTAGATACCCTTTAATCTTAGCCGTTGATGTAATTGATCTATACCGTTGGATTTGGGGAGGCTCAACTATAAATAGAGGCCTCTCCCTTCATTGTAAAACGCTGGAGTTTGGAGCAATAATAATTCTTAAGAGCATTCACTCAAATTTCTCCTTCTCTTGCGTTCTTATTTCTGTGGCTTGTTCTTATTTTATTTTTCGTTCATCTTCATTTCTTTTTAAGTTGCTTTCATTTGAATTGGATTTTGGTGGAGGAATTTAGTTGAATCTTCATATTGTGGGAGTAAGGCTGACTTAAGCGTTTTTTTAACCTTTTTTATTTATCCATTTAATTGTTTAATTATTAATTATTCTTTTACTTTTATTCGTTTATTTATCCATCAACTTTCTTATTTACATATTGTTCATTCATTTAACCATTCTTATCATTCTTTTTTCCCCATTAATTATATACTTTATTTGTTTTTAATATTATGTCACACATGTTTATTTTTTAAAAACTCGTGTTATAAATCATCTATTTTAAATTGTTTGATTATTTGCTTTAAATTTTTTTTTCCATATATTATCAATTGCAATTTATTTTTTATACTATCTATTTTTTTTCATATTTTGGCCCTCAATTTTGTTTTATTCTCATTTTTTCCTTTTAATTCTATTTTAAATTCAATTTAATCCTCACTAGTTTGATTTAATTTTCTTGTGTTTTATTTATTTAAGTATTGATTATTATGTTTTTTTAATTTTAAATCTAATATTATTTGAACGTTTATACTTATTATTAAATTAATCATTAATATTATCTAAGTGTATTGTATATTATTATTTTAGATTTATCATGTTTTATTATTTTTAATTTCTCAATATTATTATTTTAAATTCATTGTTAACATTATTTTAAATTTATCATGTATATCTATTTCAAATTTATCATTAATATTTTTAAATTTATTATTTTGGATTTATCACGTATGATTATTCTATAATTATCATCAAAATTTTTAAATTTTATATGTATTATTATTTCAAATTTATTATATATTATTTATTGTAAATTATCTAATTCATTTCAAATTGTAGATATTATTTGTATTAAATTGTACATTCATATATATTATTTGTTTTAATTCATGTATTGTTTTAAACTTCATCCATATACATACTATTTATTTTGGATTATACATATTACTTATTTTCTAAATTATTTTTATTATTTTTCCATATAATGTATATTCTAATTTTTCTTCATACTTCATTTGTAACACCCCTAACTCGTAACCGTCGCCGGATTTGGGTTACGAGGTATTAACGAACCAAAAATTAATTTCGAATAATCATAGATATCTGCATGTTCAACCTACTAAAACAACCTAATCTTAAATAAAAAATATAATATCAATTTATTACGAGTCATTTCATATCATGTATCGAACATATTTGTAAACATATAATTAATAATTAAAGTTTATCCAAGATATTTCAAACACCACTATCGGTCATATCACATTTGCTTATTCAACTAATAAATCTATTATAAACAACAAAAAGACCAATTATGTATATAAAACTCACATTTAAAATTTACTTATTTTAATATATGTACCTATATCAACCTTATAAATACAAACATTTATAACCATTGGGCCGAACATTCCATAAGCATTTATATAATTTCATAGTATATTCGCATATTATTATTCAATTACACAAAACTGTTAATCAAACTGTATATAAATATTTGATCATCAAACAAATAAAGTTACTATTCATATAGTCAATTTTTCAAACTTTAGCCGAATATAATTTTATTTTTAACTAATGTCAAATTCAACAATATTCAACATTTTCATACCAAACATACCAACACCGAATCCTATATATATACATATATATTAGTATTATTTATTCCCTCAATTAATCAAAGGTCATTTAATAAGGCCAGTTCCATAAACAATATTCATTATGCAAATAACCAATTTCAACTATCCTATAATTACAGTAACTCAATATAATCAAATTCATCAAAAATTCAAAAACAAACATTATAATTTATCACATATATTTTATTTTCTACTATCAACCAACAAAAATCACAAACTATCATCAATGGTACATCACAAAATCATCATAAATTCCAAAAATTAAAGCATGGGTTTTGAAGAACACGAAGCAACGATCTCAAAAACGTAAAAATTATCAAAAACCGATTAAAAAATTTACCTCAATCAAGCTCAACCTAGGCCGAATATAACAAAGCTTCAACTCTTTCTTTTTCTTTCAACATTCGGTGATGGGTGGATGAACAAGCCACTAACATTTTCATTTGTTTTATTATAATATATACATTATAATTCATTTACCAATTAACCTTTAATAATAATAATTTCTAACTTATATGCTAAGGTCATTCTTGTCAAATACCTCCCACTAGCTTTAATAATGGTCTATTTGCCACGTAAAGCCTTTAAATTAAAAGAACAACTATTATTCGACCCTATTGAATTTAACCCTTAAATTTTCATTTTACGCGATTAAATCTTTTCATTTAATCAGACACTTAAATGATAAAATTAAAACACGAAAATTTCACGCAAGCAAATTCACACATAATAGACACAGAAAATAATATTAAAATATTTTTCTAATTCAGATTTGTGGTCCTGAAATCTCTCTCCGACTAGGGTTTAGACCGGGCTATTACAACTCTCCCCCTTTAAAAATTTTCGTCCCCGAAAATCTTACCAGTGAATAGGTTCGGATAGCGTTCTTTCATTGCGCCTTCCAGCTCCCAAGTTGCCTCTTCAACTCCGTGTTTATGCCACAGCACTTTCACTAATGGAATTTTCTTATTTTGCAGTTCTTTAACTTCGCGGGCCAGAACGCGAATCGGTTCTTCTTCATATGACATATCAGAGTTAATTTCAATCTCAGTCGGACTAATCACATGCGAAGGATCGGATCTGTATCTACGAAGCATCGAAACATGGAATACATTGTGAATCTTTTCTAACTCAGGTGGCAACAATAATCTATAAGCAACCAGGCCGATACGCTCTATAATCTCATATGGTCCAATGAATCTCGGACTTAATTTGCCTTTGTGACCAAATCTGAGTATTTTCTTCCATGGTGAGACTTTCAAAAACACTTTGTCCCTAATCTGAAATTCTATATCCTTTCTTTTCAAGTCTGCATAAGACTTCTGACGATCCGATGCTGTTTTCAGACTATCCTGAATCACTTTCATTTTCTGTTCAGTCTCTTTAATCAAATCTAGCCCATGTATCTTGTTTTCACTGAGCTCGGTCCAATACAATGGAGTACGACATTTACGATCGTACAAAGCCTCGTAAGGTGCCATTTTGATACTAGATTGAAAGCTATTATTATAAGCAAATTCAATCAAAGGTAAGTATCGTTCCCACGTACCTTCAAACTCAAGAATGCAACATCTCAACATATCCTCAAGTATCTGAATGATTCGCTCGGATTGACCATCTGTTTACGGATGGAAAGCTGTGCTAAAATGTAGTTTCGTACCTAAATCATCTTGTAATTTCTTCCAAAACCGCGATGTGAATCTCGGGTCTCTGTCCGAAACAATAGAAATAGGTACACCATGCAACCTCACAATTTGTGAAACATACAATTCCGCAAGTTTATCGAGCGAAAAATCTGTGCGAATCGGAATAAAGTGTGTCGATTTTGTCAACCTATCAACAATAACCCAAATTGTATCCTTCTTGCTCGGTGTCAACGGTAAACCGGATACAAAATCCATCGTGACTCGATCCCACTTCCATTCAGGTATCATGATCGGCTGAAGCAACCCAGATGGTACCTGATGCTCGACTTTAACTTGTTGACAAATTAAACATTTCAAAACAAAGTCAAAAATGTCTCGTTTCATACCATGCCACCAATAGTGCTGTTTCAGATCGTTATACATTTTTGTACTACCCAGATGAACAGAAAATCAACTATTATGAGCTTTATTTAGAATCACCTGAATTAACTTTGAATTTCTCGAAACACATAATCGGTTTCTGAATCTCAAACAATCCTCAGCATCAACTAGAAACTTTGAATCAACATTTAAGTCACACTGAGCTCGTTTTGCAATTAAATCATCATCAACTTTCTGAGCTTCACAAATCTATTGAACAAGTAACGGTTTTGCTTTCAATTCAGCTACTATCGCACCATCATCAGATATAGCCATATGTGCGTTCATTGCACGCAAAGCAAACAATGATTTTCGACTTAGGGCATCAGCAACAACATTAACCTTTCCCGGATGATAGTCAATCACAAGCTCGTAATCTTTTAGCAATTCTAACCATCGGCGCTGTCTCAAATTCAGAACTTTCTGAGTCATTAAATACTTTAGGCTTTTGTGATCGGAATAAACATGGCATTTTTCGCCAAACAGATAGTGGCGCCATATTTTCAACGCAAATACAATAGCAGCCAATTCCAAATAGTGCATCGGATAGTTCTTTTCGTGCGGCTTTAACTGTCTTGAGGCATAGGCTACAACTTTGCCTTCCTGCATCAAAACACAACCCAAACCATTTAAAGATGCATCACTATAGATAACAAACTCTTTACCCGATTCTGGCTGGACTAATACTGGAGCTTCGGTCAAAAGAGCTTTCAACTGATCGAAACTTTTTTGGCACTTTTCTGACCACTCAAACTTAACGTCTTTCTGTAGTAGCTTTGTCATCGGGGTCGCAATCATAGAGAATCCTTTTACGAACCGTCTATAATAACTGGCAAGTCCCAGAAAACTTCGAACTTCCGAAACATTTCTCGGAGGTTTCCAATCAAGTATAGCCGAAATCTTGCTCGAATCAACCCGAATACCTGATGCTGATATAACATGGCCCAAGAAACTGACTTCACGCAACCAAAACTCACATTTACTGAATTTTGCATACAACTGTTTATCTCGTAAAGTCTGTAACACAAGTCTCAAATGTTCGACATGCTCTGCCTCATCACGGGAGTAGATCAGAATATCATCTATGAATACTACTACAAACTGATCTAGATACTGTCTAAAGATCCGATTCATCAAATCCATGAAAACAGAAGGTGCATTAGTAAGTCCGAAAGGCATAACCAAAAACTCATAATGTCCGTATCTCGTTCGGAAAGCCGTCTTTGGCACATCAGAATCTTTAACCCGCAACTGATAGTAGCCTGATCTCAGATCTATCTTCGAAAACACAGTAGTCCCTTTCAACTGATCGAATAAATCATCAATCCGTGGTAACGGGTACTTATTCTTTATTGTCACCTTATTGAGTTACCGGTAATCAATGCACATTCTCATAGTTCCGTCTTTCTTTCTCACAAATAGAACTGGTGCACCCCAAGGAGAGAAACTCGGTCGTGCAAAACCTTTATCAGTAAACTCTTGCAATTGTGCTTTCAATTATTTTAATTCGGTCAGTGCCATACGGTACGGAGCTATCGAAATTAAAGTCGTCCCTGGTACTAACTCAATACCAAACTCTACTTCTCGAATAGGTGGTAAACCCTATAATTCTTCAGGGAACACATCTGGATACTCACATACAACAGGTACTGATTCAATCTTCTTTTCTATCACTTTACTATCAAGAACATATGCAAGATAAGCTTCACAGCCTTTTCTCACATACTTCTGAGCCAACATAGAGGATATCACTGCCGATAAACCATTCAGATCATTAGATTCAATCCGAATAATCTCGTCATTCAGGCATCTTAAATCAATAGTCTTCTTTTTGCAGTTAACCACAGCATCGTGTAAAGTTAATCAGTCCATATCCAAAATCATATCGAACTCGTCCAATGGCAACAACATCAAATCAGCCATAAAACACAAATCTCAAATCATCAACGGACAATTCTTACACACTTTGTCAACCAATACACACCGGCCTAGGGGGTTTGATACTCTAATCACAAATTCAGTAGACTCAACAGGCAAAGTCTTACTGAATACTAAAGTTTCACACACATATGAATGAGTCGAACCAGGATCAATCAGTGCAATAACATTAGTATTATAGAGAGTGAAAGTACCAGTAATAACGTCTGGGGATGAAGCCTCCTCACGTGCGCGAATGGCATAGGCTCTGGCAAGTGTGCGAGCCTCAGATCTAACAGTTGTATCTTTAGTACCTCTCTGACTGGCACTCACATTACCCGTGTTTCTGGGTGGTCTACCCCGAGCTGTTGTGTTGTCCGATCTCGTATTCTGAGTCAAATTTTGATCCGCAAACTCTGGGCACTCCCGAATAAAATGATCTTTCGATCCACATTTATAGCAAACTCGATTGTTGTACTTGCCCCAACACTCACCAACATGTCTCCTACCACACTGCTGGCACTTAGGTTTATTCAGCCGGGTATTACCAACACCAGCAACTGAGGTGGCTCTTGAGCTCATTGGTGATCGTTCTTGTATAAAAAGCCCGGCAGTAGCCTTAGATCGGCTACTAACATCTCTGAACTTCTTTGTTACCGTCTGAAAAGTTTTACTCGCTGATCTCTTGTGAAAATCACTAGCTTCAAACTCAGCTTATCTTTTCTCTTTGCTGAGTTCTTCAGCCTTGCCAGCTCGCTCAACGAGTACTACGAACTCTTTTATTTCGAGTATGCCGACAAGCAATTTTATGTCTTCATTCAGCCCTTCCTCGAATCTTTTACACATAGCGCTCATAATCAGATACGGTCAATGAATCGCTGACTGATATACTTTTTATGAAATTCTGTCTGAAAGAAATCCCAAGTGACACGCTCTTTCGGAACAATCGAAACTAAAGTGTTCCACCAATAGTAAGCTGAATCCCGTAACAAAGATATCGCACATTTCAGGCACTCATCAGGTGTACAGGATAATTCATCGAATACACGAATGGTATTATCGAGCCAAAATTCAGCCCATTCTGCATCATCACTAGCTGTGGCCCTAAATTCTTCAGCTCCGTATTTTCTTATCTTATCAACAGGAGGTTTATTCAATCTCAGAGGATCGATAGTCGGAGGTACCACAGGCATCAGAAGTGGGTTAATCGGGGTCGGAGGTTGTTGAACAGCCGGATTTGTTCGGATATATTGAGTAAACCATTCATTCATCATAGTATAGAAGGCTTGTTTAGTCTCATCACCATGGTTACTCAGATTCGGTCGAGAATCAACCGGCTCCGTCTCTTGCACAGGAGCAGGTGCTACACTCTCGACATCATCCGCTACAGTTCGATCGGGATCCATTACTATACGAAAACACATTTGTAGATGTCAGAAGTCATCACACTATCTCAATATAAAATATGGCATGTATAGCTAGACTCACACGCGCTACGTTAGTCCTAGAATCGACTAAACCGTAGCTCTGATACCAATCAAATGTAACACCCCTAACCCGTAACCGTCGCCAGATTTGGGTTACGAGGTATTAACGAACCAAAAATTAATTTCGAATAATCATAGATATCTGCATGTTCAACCTACTAAAACAACCTAATCTTAAATCAAAAATATAATATCAATTTATTACGAGTCATTTCATATCATGTATCGAACATATTTGTAAACATATAATTAATAATTAAAGTTTATCCAAGATATTTCAAACACCACTATCGGTCATATCACATTTTGCTTATTCAACTAATAAATCTATTATAAACAACAAAAAGACCAATTATGTATATAAAACTCACATTTAAAATTTACTTATTTTAATATATGTACCTATATCAACCTTATAAATACAAACATTTATAACCATTGGGCCGAACATTCCATAAGCATTTATATAATTTCATAGTATATTCGCATATTATTATTCAATTACACAAAACTGTTAATCAAACTGTATATAAATATTTGTTCATCAAACAAATAAAGTTACTATTCATATGGTCAATTTTTCAAACTTTAGCCGAATATAATTTTATTTTTAACTAATGTCAAATTCAACAATATTCAACATTTTCATACCAAACATACCAACACCAAATCCTATATATATATACATATATATTAGTATTATTTATTCCCTCAATTAATCAAAGGTCATTTAATAAGGCCAATTCCATAAACAATATTCATTATGCAAATAACCAATTTCAACTATCCTATAATTACAGTAACTCAATATAATCAAATTCATCAAAAATTCAAAAACAAACATTATAATTTATCACATATATTTTATTTTCTACTATCAACCAACAAAAATCACAAACTATCATCAATGGTACATCACAAAGTCATCATAAATTCCAAAAATTAAAGCATGGGTTTTGAAGAACACGAAGCAACGATCTCAAAAACGTAAAAATTATCAAAAACCGATTAAAAAATTTACCTCAATCAAGCTCAACCTAGGCCGAATATAACAAAGCTTCAACTCTTTCTTTTTCTTTCAACATTCGGTGATGGGTGGATGAACAAGCCACTAACATTTTCATTTGTTTTATTATAATATATACATTATAATTCATTTACCAATTAACCTTTAATAATAATAATTTCTAACTTATATGCTAAGGTCATTCTTGTCAAATACCTCCCACTAGCTTTAATAATGGTCTATTTGCCACATAAAGCCTTTAAATTAAAAGAACAACTATTATTCGGCCCTATTGAATTTAACCCTTAAATTTTTATTTTACGCGATTAAATCCTTTCATTTAATCGGACACTTAAATGATAAAATTAAAACACGAAAATTTCACGCAAGCAAATTCACACATAATAGACACAGAAAATAATATTAAAATATTTTTCTAATTCGAATTTGTGGTCCCGAAACCACTGTCCGACTAGGGTTTAGACCGGGCTGTTACATCATTTGCGTAAATATTTTTGTATATTGTGTTTCATTAGTTGTTTTAAACAATATATTAAATAATTTATTTCAATTCATTTCATGTATTCATTTTATCTTAAATTGATTTGCATAAAAGAATTTTTTAGCCTATTACTTACTCCATGTTGTTTTATTTATGTACCCTTTCTTTGGAATTAAGTTTGTTTTATATATTATTTCGAGTTCGATAATTATTATGTGTGTTTGGGGTTTGTACGCACATATTGTTTAGTATTCTGCCCATGTATATTATCCCATGTTCATATATTTGCTTTTCAGTTTCGAACATTACATCATAGGTAATTTGATTATTTCATTTCTTTTCATTTCGAATAAATCAAATTTATATCATTGTTAATATTGCATTAAACCTTCGCTTCGATCCAATTTCATAAAAAAATGAAGTTTGCAATATGTCGTCTTTGGAACGATGAGAAATCGTGCTCTAACTTACGGGGTTTTGATCTTTCTCGTCGAACTAAAACGACTAAATATCTTAGTTTTCAAATATACAAAGTTTCAATAAAGATTTTTTTAGCTTACACTCGGGAATTCAAATGTTGCATCCTAACTTACGGGATACGATATTTTGTCGTCTCGGGATTAGAAGGCTTTTTTACATTCGTTTAAATTTATCCAAGTACTATTTTAAGATATGTTATTAATAAATGGGGATCGTTTTTAATCTTTTCAAATTTACGACATTCGACTATATGACATTAATAATCAATTAGGTACCAATTTTGGGCATTACGAGTGTGCTAACCCTTCCTCGTGTGTAACTGACTCCCGAACCTATTTTCTCAAAATTCGTAGACGTAAAATCGTTTTCAAGGTGATTTGATCACACCTCAATAAAAGATTGGTGGCGACTCCATTTTTTCGTTTTAAAAGTCGACCCTATTTTTTCAAAAAAAAAAGAGGTTTCGACATCGACTTCAATCACATCCTCTATTTATAAGTGTACTCGAACTCACATCCTCCTATATTGATAACAATATTTATGTAAATCGAGCTAAGACTCAATCGATAAGAAATTTATATTTTAAGTGAGAAATAGTGCATCAATTAATCTATAATATATAAAACAAACTTTAAAATAATAATTTGTTTTTTTTAATTCAACGAGATCCACTCCAGCAGTGGAGCAAAAAGAAAATCCCCTAAAATCCTCGAAGAGACTACCTGCCTCCAGACTTCTCCTACATTGGCACAATCTCGTAGAGCATGAATAATACTCTCTTCAACATATCCACAACTTATGCATAAAGGATCTCCAACAAAATCTCTCCTAGATCGTTGCACGTGGAATTGTGGATTTGATAGTATGTTTATGCATAATGATACTAAAATAATAATATAATTATTTTGAGGCTTTATTTACCAAAAAGAAATAATTTATTAGTATTATTATGTGATAATATTAATTAATATGATCGTATATGTTGAAGAAGGAAACGTGAAAGAGACAATTACAATATGCATCAATTATTCTATTATTGATGAACACTAAATTGGTAAAACAAAGCATAAATGTTGTAACACCCCTAACCCGTATCCGTCGCCGGAACAGAACTATGGAGCATTATCGAAATTTACAGAACGTATAACAGACATTTCATAAAATTTATCAATCATATCAGAATCTATTCATAACCAATCATATTGTCCCTCTTATGAGCCCTCGAGACCCAAAATCTGTATTAGAAATAAGTTAGGACTAAACCGGGTAATCAGAGAATTTTTCGCAAAATCTTAAATTTTTTCCTAAGTGCAGGGGACACACGCCTGTGTCTCAGGCTGTGTGGGCATTTGAAATAGGGCACACGGCCGTGTCCCAGCCCGTTTCCACACACGTGTAACTCTCTGACTTGGGTCACACAGCCAAGTCACATGCTCGTGTGCTAGGTCGTGTGTAGGTGCAAGGGTCACACGACCAAGCCACACGCCTGTGTGTCAGGCCGTGTGATCAATTCTGAGCATTCTATTTTAAAATTTTTAAGATGTAAGGGATACACGACTAGAGCACACGCCCATGTGCACGGCTGAGACACACTCCCGTGTGGACAAAATAAGGCCATTTCTAAGCCTTATTTCTCACCCAAACATGTCTTCCACCTACATTAACACTTAAACATATTCCCAATCCAATATAAAACATTTGAATCAAACCAAAACCAAGTCTTATGGATAACATTTCATCTTATATAATCAAGTATCCATGCTTAACAATTTGATTACTTACACATATATATTCATATTTGTACCAACTCAAGCCATGTTACAATTTGCCTATTAGTTAACCATCAATCAATTATACCAAAATACACATCAACCATGATAAGGCCATATACTTATATATATCAAAATGTATCAAACATAAGCCATACCAATGGCAATTCACAACTAAACACAAACATGCCATCATTTGATCAACTTTAGCCTATACATGCCATTATACCCAAAAAAAAAATTTGTTATTTATACCAAAACGAGTTGGAGGATAGTGTGGTGCAGCTCCGACCAGCTTCCAACCTTTATGAGCTTCCAAATATTATAAAACAAGGAAAATAAACAAAGTAAACTTTAAAGCTTAGTAAGTTCGTATAACGGTAAATTAACTTACCATTCATTTACATTTAAGGTAAGCATATAAAATACATCCAAAACAAATTGGCCAATTGCTTAAACACATATCTTCATCAAGCATGTTAGTCATTTAATTCATATGAATATCAAGAAACATGTATAAGCTCATCAATATTCAATTTCCACATACATGTATTTATCATTTCAAGTATCCATGAACATGTATATATCATATCTTTGTATTTCAAGTATTTCTCATAGTAATTCATCTTGAATTCATATCATCTCATATCGAAACTTTACCCGTTGAATAATTTAAAATATCGATGGATACAAGGGTAGTAAACATGAAGTGTACGGATTTGAAATTCATCAATTCATACTCGGAGATGCTCATTAGAGTACATAATTGGGAAGCCCCCTCTCAAGCTAAATAATGGGAAGATTATGTGAGCCATGTAACGGGAAACTTATCCGGGCTGTATAACAGGAAGCTCATAAGAGCCATAAACGGGAAGCTTATGCGAGCCAATAACGAGTAGCTCCAACAAGCCATTAACGGGAAGCTTCAGATAGCCATATATCGAGAAGTTCAAGCGAGCCATATCGAGAAGCTTTAGAGAGCCATTAATTAGGAAGCTCACAAAGAGCCTTTAATCGACAAGCTCACGAAGAGCCATATAACAGGACGCTCATAAGAGCAATGGTGTGTCTACAACACATGCAGAATCACAACCAGTCGAGATGCTCTGAAGAGCTAATAACGGAAAGCTCGCAAGAACCATATAATGGGAAGCTCGAGAGGATTAATAATGGGATGCTCTTTCGAGCTATGGTGTGCCCACAACATATGCAAGACAACAACCAATTCAAGAATCCTGTAACCATCAAACTTTATATATTCAAATGAGACTTTATACTTATTGATCATTGTCAGATATGTGAATACTTTCATATACACGATAATAATACAAACACATACATACAATTCAATTAACACATAGATACAATTCAATTAACACATATAAATTCTCAATTTAGTTACACAAACTTACCTCGACAATGTTTGTGAACTTGTATGCTACTAATCTGTTACTTTTTCTTTACTTTGATCTAGCTCTATATATGGTCTATCCAAATCTATACGAGTAAATTTAGCTCAATTTAATACAATTCATATTCAATTCAATTCAATTCACATCTTAGACAAAATTACCATTTTGCCCATATACTTTTAATTAATGATGATTTCGTCCCTAGGCTCGGAAAATAAAATTCATGCAATTTAATTCTTATTTCAAGACTAACTGATTTTTACATGTAACATTAACAGTCCATGTATTTCATAAAATTTATAATTTTTTTATGAATTTTACATGTTTACAATTTAGTCCCTAAATCATTTCATCAAAATTCACTTTACAAAAATTGTTCATCTATCAACAACCTTTCATTTTCTTCCATAAATTTCATAATTCATGCATATTCATCCATGGCAAAACTTTAATACTTTGATAAATTTACAAATTAATCCCCGAGATAGTTAGATTAAGCTATTACTATCTCGGAAATATAAAAATTACTAAAAAACGGGACAAGATTACTTACCCAATTAAATCAAGTAAGCTTGCTTGAATTCTTCTCTTAGCTAGGGTTTCCATGTAAAATAATTTGGGAAAGATGATAATATGATAATATGATGATATTTTTATTATTTTATCATTTATCATCATTTATTATTTTACTTTCTAATTTCATCCTTTTCTTTATTTAATTTTCCATGGATGAATCATCAAACTTATCTACTAACTCCTCTTAATGGTCTATTTTCCATATAAGGACCTCCAATTTTGAATTTCATAGATATTTGATACTTGTAGCTACTAGAACTCAACTTTTGCATTTTATACAATTTGGTCCTTTCCATCTAATTAAACATGAAATCGGTAAAATTTTCTTAACAAAATTTTTATACAATATTCCTATCATACGGTAAACCATAAAATAATTTTAAAATAATTTTTCTTCTAGACTCGGATTTGTGGTCCCGAAACCACTGTTCTAATTTCACTGAAAACGGGTTTTTACAAATGCCTATATTTATAGGCTTACAAAGAAACTACCTTAACACAAAAATAGCTAACAACTTATTCAATTAAACTGAAAATCTGGAACTAACAAAGATTCTACCGAGATACTTGGTCAACTAAACAACCCACTACTTTGAATTAATTCTCAACACTCTCCTTTAATTCAAAGTTGCAGTAACTAAGTAGACTTCAAAAATAGCTGAACTTCTCATTTGATAAAGCCTTTGTTAACATATCTGCTAGCTACTCTTGGGTGCTGCAATACTCTAAAGATATCTCCTCTTTTGCTACCAAAACACGAATGAAATGATAATGACTATCGATGTGTTTTGTTCTACTATGAAATGTTGGATTCTTTGTCATAGAGATAGTTGATTTGTTGTCACAAAATATCTTTGTTGCATATTTCTGCTCTTGTTGAAGATAGACTAACACTCTCCTTAGCCAAATAGCTTGACAAGTTGCTGCAGTTACTGCTACATACTCAGCCTCTGAGGTTGACAATGCTGTTGTAGCTTGCTTTTTAGAACTCCAAGTGATCACCCCTGAACCTAGAGTGAAAACATTTCCTGATACACTTTCTCTATCATCTAAAGAACTTGCTCAATCACTGTCTGTGAACCCATACAATCTGAAATTTAAAGTTTTTTAGTACCAAATGCCATACTCCAAAGTTCTAGCAATGTACCGCAAGACCCGTTTTGCTGCTCCATAATGATGAAATCATTTTTACCTTCCTTTATCACAAACAAGGTGGGCTCATTCTCACTTCTCATGTACCTTTTCTTCTGAAGATACCCATCGATCTTGCTATACCATTCTTGTAATGACCTAAATTCAAGGTTATCAGAACAGTGGTTTCGTAACAACAAACCCAATTTAAAGAGAAATTTATTTTAATATTTTTGCATTAATATTGATATGATAGAAAAACCATATAAAAATATCGATAGAAAAATTTTACGGATTTAGTGGTTAGTTAGAAAAAGAAATTATTGAAGAAATTGGATAAAAATAAGGTATCGAGACCTCGATCTCATAAAACCGAGTAAAAAATACTTTTATAAACATTTATGAAGTGTTAGTAATATGGTATTAAAATTTCGTTAAAAAATTTCTACGTTTGGGTAGTTAATTAAGTGAAAAAAACTAAATTGAAAATGGTGTAAAAGTTACTAGAATGATTAAATAGCTCAATTGTTAAATGAGGAGGGACATAAATTGCAAATAAGCCCAAAAGGAGATATTTTGGGCGGCATAAGCTGAGAAAAATTGGGAGAATTGGTGAAATAAGGGCAAAATGGGAAAACAACAAAATGTACTAAAATAAAAATCAGACCAACTTGTAATATCTAGAATTCTCTTCATATTTTCTTCATTATCATCAGCCAAAAATGTCCTAAGGGTTTATTCAAGTTGTTATTTCATAATTTTTACACCAAGTGCGTTAATCCTTGCCTTTTTCTTGTAATTTTTGTGTTTCTAAGACTTTTACAACTAGGTCCTATTACTAAATTCATTAGTTTATGATTTTATGAATGAAATTGAAAGTTTCTATGAATATGTGCTAGAAGTATGTGGTCATTTAGCATGGAATGAGAGCTTTAAATTGTTTATATGCCGATTTTATTGAAAGAATTGAATAGAAAGTGAATGTTTGAGACCTAATTGTAAAAGAGTTTGAAGTTAGGGTTTTATGTGGAAATTATGAATTTCAATAATTATGAAATAACTTATAATGTCTAGGTAAAGTATTAATTGAGAAAAATTAGCTTAATTGAGGGGTTAATTGATTAAGGACTGAATTGTATGAACTGTGAAATTTGGGGTAAAATGGAAATCAACACTTGGCACTAAAACAGTTTTGGACAGCAGCAATAGTCTACATTTGAAAAATCACCAAAAATTTTATAAATTGAATTATAGGATTAATAAAATATGAAATTAAATCTTATTGAGTCTAGTTTCTTATAGAAGAAACGGTATAAGCAATGGAATTGTATATCATGAGATGTAATAGGCTTTGTGAGACAAGGTCAAAATGATTTCGGGTTACTCTGCTCTGATTTTGGAAAATCATAAAAAAAATTGGAGGAAAATAATTAGGGGCTTAAATTTATATTTTTAAAATCTTTAATGACTTTATTTTCAAAAGAAAGAAACAAGAACATCATCCGCATCTTGTACGATGAGATAATTAATTTTTAGTGAAGAAGGGTCAAAACTGTCAGACAGCAAAATAGGGATGACTTTAAAGAATAAGCTGTACTTATTGGCTCAATCAAAAATTTTGAAAATTTTAAGGTAAGAAAATATATGAGTCTAGTTGTGGGAAAAATTAGTGGATCTTAATTTGGAGTTCCGTAGCTCAAGATATAAATAATTTAGTGACTATGATTCAAGTAGACAGCTCTGAATGAACGATAAATAATAATGGGATTAGAGAGAATGTTACATATGAACATGAAATTTATTAAATTAATGATTAAATTTATTTATTTAAATCCATAAAATTCAAATACGAAGCTAGATTGAGTAAAAGAAAAAGTTAAGGATTAGTAGATTTTTGCATACGAACAAGTATCAAGGTAAGTTCGTGTACCTTTAATTATATTCTTAAATGCTTGAAATGTTTTTTTATTGATTTGAATATGATTTGAATGCTCATTGTATGAAAATCGATGAAACATTGATATATTTGATAAAAACGGGAAGAAATCTCAGTTGAATGGAAGGAAAATTCGATGGATCTCTGAAAAGGAATTGACGGTAAAAAGGATCTAACCCGGACGGGTGATCCTATCCTGATATAGCCCTCCTGAAGAATATGTGGAAAATGGATTTAGCCCGGACGGGTAATCCAAATTAGGGTCTGAATTTAGCTTGGACTGGTAATTCAGATCTAAGCTCATTAGACTAATTGTCATTGCAGGGGATTTAGCCTGAAAATCTATCGAAATTCTAAGTAGTTCAACGAGATAAATATGGAAAAATAACGAGGGAATGGAAATCATGGAATTGATGAGCTCATCAATCATGGCATATATATTATTGATATATAGAAATTATTGAATTAACTTGAATATTGAGTTTGTGCATGTTAAAAGGGATAATGCATTGAATGGATGTATGAATGTTTATTGCATTGTATTGAAAATTTTAGGTAAGTATAATTCTTGTTACATGAGCTTACTAAGCACAAAGTGCTTACCCTGTTTCCTTTTCCCCTGTGTTGTAATGTTAAGAGGTCGGAGGTTGAATTTGGTCGGAGACACATCACACTATCAACCTCAAGATCTCTGTATATAAAAAAACTTTATTTTGGAAATCAATGGCATGTATAAGCTAGTAAAGTAAATGTTAATGTGAAATGGATATATGGTTAGCCATTGGTATGGCTAACAAATTTTGGTTTTGGTATGTGATGAGCTTATCTTATGGATATGTTAAATCTATCTTGAAAATATGTTGAAATGGATTGGTTGTGTTGGATTGCTCTCGGTTTAAAATTGCAGGGAAGATTAGATATTTATAAAGGGGTTATATTGAGTTCATAAAAAAAACTTTGGGATTTTGTGAAAAATTTCTTATGGTTTCGATTTAATCCAGGTTTGGTCCTGATGTATTTTTTGGGCTTCGAAGGCCCATCCAAGGGACGTCATGACATGTTTCGATAAATGAATAGTATTTAACTCATAATAACGAAAAATTTATTCGGTAAAATCTGGTAATGCCTCATACTCTATTTCAGCGACGAATACGGGTAGAGGGTATTGCATTTGTTAGTATCAGAGCTACGATTTAGCCGGTTCTCCGGCCGACATAGCAAATACGGTATTAGCTATACATGCCATTTAAATTATTATTGATAGTGTGGTATCTCCTGACCATTTGAAATTTGGTTGTCTTATAGTAAATGCTTGCTGAAGGAGCTCAACCCAAGGAAGCCTAGAGTCATGCTCCGGGTTTAGAACAAAGAGAAGTTGAAGCTACTAGTAGTAGAAGGTCCGAGACAAGGGACCAAAGTGAAGAGGCTAAAATGGCCTTCTATCAAATGATGAATGAATGGTTTACTCAGTATATAAGAACTAACCCTGGAGTGCAGCAAACTCAACCTCCTCCTCGTCCTCCTCCACCGATTTTAGAGATTTCACAGGGTATAGGTACTAAATCTATCAGAAAAGAAAAAGCTCCGGTTGATAAAATAAAAAATATGGCGCAGAAGAATTCAGAGCTGCAGTTGATGATGATCACGAACGGGTTGAGTTTTGGTTAGAAAATACTACTCGGGTTTTGGAGGAATTATCTTGCACACCAAAAGAGTGTCTGAAATGTGCAGTATCATTACTAAAAGATACAGCTTACCATTGGTGGAATACTAAAGGTTCAGTTGTTCTGAAAGAAAAAATTACATGGGAATTCTTTTAGACCGAGTTCAGAAAGAAATTTATCATTCAGAGGTTCCTCGATCTGAAGAGAAAAGAATTTCTTGAGCTGAAATAGGGTAACAGATCAGTATCTGAGTATGAAAGAGAATTTGTCCGATTGAGTAAATATGCTCAGGAATGGGTACAATCAGAAGCCAAAATGTGTAAAAGATTCGAAAAAGGGTTGAATGAAGAAATTAAGCTACTAATCAGAATTCTTAAAATTCGATAGTGTGCTATATTGGTAGAGCGAGTTTATAAAGCAGAAGAACTGAGTAAAGAAAAGAAATTGGTTGTGAGGGAAGCTCAAATTCTTAGTAAAAGATCGATGGAAAAATCTCAATTTTCTGCTTCAAAGAAATTGAAGAAATACCAGGATCGCTCTACCTCAGCTACTGGGTATTCGGGTAGAGAGCGAGGTTTTCAACGCACTAATCCAAGACCTTCCACTCCATTAGTGACCAGTGTTGGCAGTGTTGGTACCCCTAAGCCGAGATGTCAGTACTGTAATAAAACTCATTTTAGTAAATGCCGATTAAAGAGCGGGGCTTGTTACCGATGTGGTTCTTTTGATCATTTCCTCAGAGATTATCCAGAAAGAGGTGAAAAAGAAGCTGAACAGACATCAAAGCCGAGTAATCCAATTTCGAGGGGTAGACCACCTCGACCATATGGTAATGTCAGTGGTAGCCGAGGAGCTACGAAAGATACTGCAGGTAGGCCTGTGGCATGAGCACCTGCTAGGACATATGCCATCCGTGCTAGAGAAGATACCTCAGCACCCGATGTTATTACTAGTACATTTTTTTACTTGATATTAATATTACTGCATTGATTGATCCTGGTTCTACACATTTATATATATGCACAAAATTAGTATTTGTTAAAAATTTATCTGTTGAACCTACTAAATTTGTGGTTAGTGTCTCGAACCCCTTGGGCCAGTTTGTGATGGTGGATAAAGTTTGTAAAAATTTTCCACTGATGGTAAAAGGTATTTATTTTTCGGTTGACTTAATGTTATTGCCTTTTGATGAGTTCGATGTGATATTGGGTATGGATTGGCTAACTCAGCATGATGCAGTAGTAAACTTTAGACAGAAATATATTGTGCTGAAGTGTTAGAATGGAGAATTACTTCGGGTTAAATCTGATCAGATAGAGGAATTATCTAATGTGGTTTCGGTTATGATAGCTCAGAGGTGTGTCAAAAAAGGGTATGATGTTTATTTGGCATATGTGTTAGGCACTAAGGTATCTGAGTCAAAGATACAGGCAGTGCCAGTTGTATGTGAATTTTTCGATGTGTTTTCAGAGGAAAGTGGAATTTTCTATAGATCTGATTCTGGGAACTAATCCAATCTCCATAGCTCCATATCGTATGGCTCCTACGAAATTAAAGGAGTTAAAGACACAGTTGCAAGAACTTGTTGACAGGGGTTTTGTCCGACCAAGTCATTCACCTTGGGGTGCTCCGATTCTATTTGTGAAAAAGAAAGACGGGTCCTTAAGATTATGTATTGATTACCGACGGCTCAACAAAGTCACTATAAAGAATAAGTACACATTGCCTCGAATCGATGATCTGTTTGACCAGTTGAAGGATGCCACTGTATTTTCAAAGATTGATCTCCGATCGGGATACTATCAGTTACGGGTAAAGGAGTCAGATGTACCGAAAATAGCTTTCAGAACCAGGTATGAGCATTATGAGTTTCTTGTTATGCCGTTTGGGATGACTAATGCACCTGTAATATTTATGGACCTGATGAATCAGATATTCAGACCGTACTCAGACAGGTTCGTGGTAGTTTTTATTAATGATATATTAGTCTATTCCCGAGATGAAAATGAACATGCAGAACATTTGAGAATTGTGTTGCAAATTCTACGAGAGAAGCAGCTATATGCTAAATTCAGTAAATGTGAAGTTTGGCTTTGAGAAGTGGGTTTTCTCGGACATATTGTATCCGCAGAAGGCATCAGGGTAGATCCGAGTAAAATCTCAACTATTGTCAATTGGAGTCCACCGAAAAATGTATCTGAAGTTAGAAGTTTCTTAGGTTTAGCTAGTTATTATCGAATATTTGTACAGAGGTTCTCTATGGTATCTTCTCCGATGACCCGTTTATTACAGAGAGATGTTAAATTTGAGTGGACTGTTGAATGCCAGTAGAGTTTCAACTGATTGAAAGATTTGTTGACGAAAGTACCTGTGTTGGTACAACCTGAACCGAGTAAAGAATTTATTATTTATAGTGATGCATCATTAAATGGTTTAGGTTGTGTCTTGATGCAAGAAGGTAAAGTTATAGCCTATGCTTCAAGACAACTTAAGCCACATGAAAGAAATTACCCGGTGCATGATCTTGAATTAGCTGCTATTGTATTTGCATTAAAAATATAGCGACATTATTTGTATGGTGAGAAATGTCATATTTATACTGATCATAAAACTCTAAAATATCTGATGATACAGAAAGATCTGAATTTGAGACAGCGTAGGTGGCTTGAATTGATAAAGGACTATGATTTGATTATTGATTACCATCCGAGTAAGGCTACTGTTGTTGCTGATGCTTTAAGTCGAAAATATCTATTTGCTTTGCGAGCTATGAATGCCCGATTGTCTTTGGTTGATGATGGGTCAGCCGTAGCTGAGTTGAGAGTTAAACCGACATTTCTACAACAAATATATTAAGCTCAGAAAAATGATGAGAAGCTACAGGCTAAACGGGTACAATGTGAGTCAGGTAATGATTCAGAATTTTAGATTGGGACTGATGATTGTTTATTATTCAAAGGCAGAGTATGTGTACCGAAGAATTCAGAGCTTGTACAGAAGATTTTACACGAGGCACACAGTGGTATTATGTCCGTACATCCGGGAGGTAATAAAATGTATAATGATTTGAAGAAGATGTACTGGTGGTCAGGTATGAAACGTGATATTTCTGAGTTTGTATCAAGATGTCTGATATGTCAACAGGTCAAAGCAGAACATCAGGTACCTTTGGGACTGGTCCAGCCAATTACTATACCGAAATGGAAATGGGAAAGAATTACTATGGATTTTGTGTCGGGATTACCATTGTCACCGAAGAAGAAAGATGTCATTTGGGTGATCATTGATCGATTAACAAAATCAGTACATTTTATCCCGGTACGTATGGATTATTCTCTAGATAAATTGGTTGAACTGTATATATCTGAGATTGTCAGGCTACATGGAGTGCCAATCTCCATTATCTCTGATAGAAATCCCAGATTTACGTCTCGTTTCTGGGACAAATTGCAAGAAGCTTTGGAAGATATTGGAAGATGGCCAATTTGAGGATGTAATTCAGGTATTGGAAGATATGCTCCGATGTTGTATATTAGAGTTTGAAGGTAATTAGGAGAGGTATCTACCATATGAAGCTTTGTATGGTAGAAAATGTAAAACACAGTTATATTGGACAGAGCTCAGTGAAGAGAAGATACATGGGGTTGATTTGATCCGAGAAACAAAAGAAAAAGTAAAAGTGATTCGGGATAGTCTAAAAGTAGCTTCCGATCATTAGAAGTCTTATGCAGATCTTAAACGAAAAGAGATTGAATTTCAGGTGGGTGATAAGGTATTCCTAAAAGTGTCTCCTTGGAAGAAAGTTCTCCGGTTCGATTGAAAGGGTAAATTGAGTCCAAGATTTATCGGGCCATATGAAATCATAGAAAGAATGTGACTGATCGCTTATCGATTGGCATTACTACCGGAACTCGATAGAATTCATAATTTTTTTCATGTGTCTATGCTACGACGGTATCGATCAGATCCTTCACATGTTATTTCTCCGACAGAAGTTGAGATTCAACCGGATATGACTTACAATGAAGAACCGGTCAAGATATTGGCACGGGAAACAAAAGGAGCTAAGAAATAAAAAGATAAATTTGGTGAAAGTATTATGGCAACAGCACGGGATAAAGGAAGCGACATGGGAATCGGAGGAGGCAATGAGGAAACAATACTCGAACCTCTTTACTAGTAAGATTTTTGAGGATGAAAATCCTTAAGGGGGAAAGTTGTAATGGCCTAAATTCAAGGTTATCAGAATAGTGGTTTCGAAACCACAAATTTAATTTAAAGAGAAATTTATTTTAATATTTTTACATGAATATTGATATGATAGAAAAATCGTATGAAAACATCGATAGAAAAATTTTACCGATTTAGTGGTTAGTTAGAAAAAGAAATTATTGAAGAAATTGGGTAAAAAAAAGGTATCGAGACCTCGATCTCATAAAACCAAGTCGGAAATACTTTTATAAACATTTATGAAGTATCACTAATATGGTATTAAAATTTCGTTAGAAAATTTCTACATTTGGGTAGCTAATTAAGTGAAAAAGACTAAATTGAAAAGGGTGTAAAAGTTACTAAAAGGATTAAATAGCTCAATTGTTAAATGAGGAGGGACATAAATTGCAAATATGAGTTGCATAAGCTGAGAAAAATCAGGAGAATTGGTGAAATAAGGGCAAAATGGAAAAATACCAAAATGTACTAAAATAAAAATGGGACCAACTTGTAATATCTAGAATTCTCTTCATATTTTCTTCATTATCATCAGCCGAAAATGTCCTAAGGGTTTATTCAAACTGTTATTTCATAATTTTTGCACCAAATGAGTTAATCCTTGCCTTTTTCTTGTAATTTTTGTGTTTCTAAGACTTTTACAACTAGGTCCTATTACTAAATTCATTAGTTTTTGATTTTATGAATGAAATTGAAAGTTTCTATGAATATGTGCTGGAAGTATATGATGATTAGCATGGAATGAGAGCTTTAAATTGTTTATATGCTGATTTTATTGAAAGAATTGAATAGAAAGTGAATGTTTGAGACCTAATTGTAAAAGAGTTTGAAGTTAGGGTTTTATGTGGAAATTATGAATTTCAATCATTATGAAATAACTTATAATGTATAGGTAAAGTATTAATTGAGAAAAATTAGTTTAATTGAGGGGTTAATTGAGCAAGGACGGAATTGTATGAACTGTGAAATTTGGGGTAAAATGGAAATCAACACTTGGCACTAAAACAATTTTGAACAGCAGCAGTAGTCTAACTTTGAAAAATCACAAAAAATTGTAGAAATTGAATTAGAGGATGAATAAAATATAAAATTAAAGCTTATTGAGTCTAGTTTTTATAGAAGAAACGGTATAGGCAATGAAATTGTAAATAATAAGATATAATAGGTTTTATGAGACAAGGTCAGAATGATTTCGGGTTCCTCTGTTCTGAATTTGAAAAATCATAAAAAAATGGAGAAAAATAATTACGGGATTAAATTTATATTTTTAAAATCTTTAATGGGTCTATTTTTAAAATAAATAAACGAAAACATCATCTGAATCCTGTACGAGGATATAATTAATTTTTAGTGAAGAAGGGGCAAAACTGTCAGACAACAAAATAGGGATGACTTTAAAGAATAAGCTGTACTTATTGGCTCAATAAAAAATTTTGAAAATTTTAAGGTAAGAAGATATATGAGTCTAGTTTTGGGGAAAATTAGTGGATCTTAATTTTGAGTTCCGTAGCTGAAGATATAAATAATTTAGTGACTATGACTCAAGTAGACAGCTCTGAATAAACGATAAATAATAATGGGATTAGAGAGAATGTTACATATGAACATGAAATGTATTAAATTAATGATTAAATTTATTTATTTAAATCCAAAAAATTCAAATACGAAGCTAGATTGAGTAAAAGAAAAAGTTCGGGATTAGTAGATTTTTGCATACGAACAAGTATCGAGGTAAGTTTGTGTAACTTGAATTATATTCTTAAATGCTTGAAATGTTTGTTATTGATGTGAATATGATTTGAATGCTCATTGTATGAAAATTGATGAAACATTGATATATTTGATAAAAAGGGGAAGAAATCCCAGTTGAATGGAAGGAAAATTCGATGGATCTCTGAAAAGAACTTGACTGTAAAAAGGATCTAGCCCGGACGGGTGATGCTATCCTGATATAGCCCTCCTGAAGAATATGTGAAAAATGGATTTAGCCTGGACGGGTGATCCAAATTAGGGTCTGAATTTAGCCTGGACTGGTAATTCAGATCCAAGCTCATTAGATTAATTTTCATTGTAGGGGATTTAGCCTGGACTGGTAATCCCGACAATACTCTATGAGTTTATATTACAGGGGATTTAGCCTGGACTGGTAATCCCGCTATAAGGATGAGGTTCGCAAGAGTGTGCTCTTTGAAATGAAAATGTGCGCACATGAATATGAATTGACGGACCCGAATTTGTACACTTAGGTGTACCCCTGAAAATCCATCGAAATTCTAAGTAGTTCAACGGGATAAATATGGAAAAATAACAAGGGAATGGAAATCATGGAATTGATGATTTCATCAATCATGGTATATATATTATTGATATATAGAAATTATTGAACTAACTTGAGTGTTGAGTTTGTGCATGTTAAGGGAATAATGCATTGAATGGATGTATGAATGTTTATTACATTGTATTGAAAATTTTAGGTAAGTATAATTCTTGTTACATGAGCTTACTAAGTACAAAGTGCTTACCCTGTTTCCTTTTCCCCTGTGTTGTAGTATTAAGAGCTCGGAGGTTGGATTTGGTTAGAGACGCATCACACTTTCAACCTCAAGATCTTGGTATATAAAGAAACTTTATTTTGGAAATCAATGGCATGTATAAGCTAGTAAAGTAAATGTTAATGTGAAATGAATGTATGGTTAGTCATTGGTATGGCTAACAAATTTTGGTTTTGGTATGTGATGAGGTTATCTTATGAATATGTTAAATCTTTCTTGAAAATATATTGAAATGGATTGGTTGTGTTGGATTGCTCTCGGTTTAAAATTGCAGGGAAGATTAGATATTTATAAAGGGGTTATATTGAGTTCATAAAAAAAACTTCGAGATTTTGCGAAAAATTTCTTACGGTTTCAATTTAATCCTGGTTTGGTCCTGATGTATGTTTTGGGCTTCGGATGCCCATCCAAGGGACGTCATGACATGTTTCGATAAATGAATAGTATTTAACTCGTAATAAAAAAATTTATTCGGTAAAATCTGGTAATGCCCTATACCCTACTTCGGCGACGAATACGGGTAGGGGGTATTACAATGCTTGAGGGGACTGCTTCAATCAGTACAACGCCTTTTTCAACTTGTACACCTTTGTTTCGTTGCCCTTCTCTATGAAACCTTCTGGTTGTGCTACATAAACCTCCCCTTGTAGATCTCCATTGAGGAATGCTGATTTGACATCAAATTGATAAATAGGCAATTGCAATTGTGCAGCCAATGCTAGAATAAGCCTTACCATTTCGAACCATGCTACCGAAATGAAAGTTTCCTCGAAATCAACACTATATTGCTGTGCATAACCTTTCACCACAAGACGAGCTTTGTGCTTTTGGATTCTTCCATCTGTACCAAATTTTGTCTTGAACATCCACTTCAAACCAATTGCATTTTTGTCTTCCAGCAAGTCAACCATCTCCCAAGTTCTATTCTTTTCGATGGATTTCATCTCCTTCATCATCGCCTTTTGTCATTCTTCCTTATCAGCAACTTCTTCATAATACAGAGGATTTAAAATAGCTAGAGCAAATTGACAGGATGCATAAGTGTCATTAGTATATTTCAGATTCGGCTTTCTAACCCTTGTTGATCTCCTTAGTTGAATTGGTTCTTCAGAAGACTCTTCAAGTTTTGTAGATGTTGCTGTTGCCGACTCTTGTTTTTCATCTAGAGAATCTTCAATGGGAAAATAAATCTCATGTTGTACCTGCTCTACAGTCATATCCCAGTTTACATTTTCATCAAACACTACATTCCTTCTACTTGAAAATTTTCCACTATAAGGGTTATACAATCTATATGCTTTGGATTGAGTACAATAACCAATAAAAATACATTTTTTGGATTTTCATCAAGTTTTTTATGAGCGTGAGAATTTACCAAAGCATAAGCAACACACCCAAAAATTATTAAATGACTTACATTAGGTTTCCTACCACACCAAGCTTCATATGGAGTTTTGTTCATGATAGCCCTTGTTGGCGAGAGATTCAGTAGATAGACTGATGTTGCAACAACTTCTGCCCAAAATTGATTTGAAAGTCCTCTTGCTTGGAACATGCTTCTCGCCATCTCTACAATAGTTCGGTTCTTTCGCTCAATAACACCGTTCTGCTCTAGAGTGTTAGGAATTGTTAACTCTTTACGGATGTCATTATCTTCACAAAATAGATTGAACTCTTTGGACACAAACTCTCCTCCTCGATCCATGCGAAGAACTTTGATATGGCAGCCGCTTTGGTTCTCCACCATAGCCTTGAATTTCTGGAACTTTTCATAAGTTTCTAACTCGTTTTCTAGAAAAATACACCCAAATTATGCTGCTATAATCATCAGTGAACAACAAGAAGTAACAGCTCCCACCCAATGACTTGGTTTGCATAGGACCACATAAATCAACATGAATTAATTCTAAACATTCAATAGCTCTCCATGCTTTTCCAACAGGAAATGACTTCTTAGTTTGCTTTCCATAAATGCACCCCTCACATAAATCAAGAGAGCCAATTTTTGGTAGTCCAAGAACCATACATTTCTCACTTAGTAATTTCCCTTTAATATTGAGATGTCCATACCTCAAATGTCATAGCTTGGAGTCATCCTTTGCACTTGCAGCAAGAACAAAGTTCACCAAACATCTTGTTTAGAGTTATGTGGACATAGGCTTGTTTGCCTGACTTTTTATTTTTGATGATACATGCATCATCATCAAATATGACAGAATATCCACCAGCCATTAGTTGTCCAACACTCAATAAATTGTATCCTAAATCAGGAACAAATTAAACATTGTCCAAAATTTTTCCTTTTCCATGACTAGTAAAAAATTTCACCGTGTATTTTCCTTCAACTTGTATCTCCCTTTTGTTCCTAAGATGCACATTTGTCTTTTGTGACTCATCAAGCACCTTGAACAAGGATTTGGTGCCTGTCATATGATTCGAATAGTTGCTGTCCACAAACCATAAATCACTTGGCTTATGGTTAGCATCGATACAAGTTATAAAAAGCTTGTTTTCCTCATCACTTTCTGCTGCAAAGTTAATTTTTTTTATCCTTATACTAGAAATCAACTTTTATATGCCCATATCTATTGCAATGATAACATTGTATACCATATTTTATGTTACCTTGCTCATTGTATTGCCTCTGTCCATCATTCCTTCCTTTACCTCTACCTTTACCATAACCACGGCCACGACCACCACGAAATCCTCCTCTTCTTCGATCATTGTTTGTTGAACGGTCATTGTCGCCTTGATTTGTGAATATCTCATTCACTTGAAATGCCTGCTCTTCACTCTTTTCTGCTGATCTGTTGATTCTCGCCTAATGAGATTGAAGAGACCCCATCAATTCATCAACGGAGAGAATTGACAGATCTTTGAATTCTCCTATAGCAGTCACAACATGATCAAATTTTGTCGTCAAGCTTGGCCAAAACTTTCACTACAATTATCTCATCTGAAATTTGTTCGTCGTAAGAGTGCAATTGGCCAACTATTGTCCTTGTTCGTGACAAAAAATCAGTAATTGATTCACCATTCTTCATCATAAAGGTTTCAAAATCACGTCGTAGTGATTGCAATTTCACCACTATAACCTTTGAATCGTCTTAATACTCTTTTTGTAAAATTGACCATGCTTCATTCTATGTGGTTGCTACAGTAATTCGTGAGAAAATAGAGTCATTAACCGCTTGCTGGATAATGAACAATGCCTTAGCATCGTTTTTCTTGGTTTCTTTCAATCTCTTTTCTTCTTCTTCATCCGGTTCAAGTATGTCAGTTAAGACGTACTCGACCAAGTCCCATAGCTCTTGTGATCTGAGCAATGTCTTCACCTTGATGCTCCACCACTCATATTTCTCATTATTGAAAATGGGTATGAGTGGTTGAGAGGAACAAAAATCAGCTGATGCCATTCCAAGGACACCCACTTTATTCTCTCGTGTTTCCCAAAGACTCAAAAAGGTGTTTCTCTCAAATACCCAGTGGACCCAAACCAAACTTTCACTCAATTGCCTAAAAGATCGAACCTTGCTTCAATGCCAAATTTGTTGAAGAAGGAAACGTGAAAGAGACAATTACAATATGCATCAAAGTTATTCTATTATTGATGAACACCGAATTGATAAAACAAAGCATAAATGTCTATATTTATAGGCTTACAAAGAAACTACCTTAAACACAAAAATAGCTAACAATTTATTCAATTAAATTGAAAAATCTGGAACTAACAAAGATTCTATCGAGATATTTGGTCAACTAAACAACCCACTACTTTGAATTAATTCTCAACAGTATATTAATATTATTTTATTCTTTCCATTATTTTTTAAAAAATTAATGAACTTTTTAACGTTATAAATTAGTTCACTTTTCATTAATTAATAAATATATATTTTAAAATTATAAAAATAATAAATTTAAAAAACAAACACAATGTCGTGATAGAGAAACTAAATAATTCGAAATGGCCGAGTACCAATCATGCCATTATTATAATGCAAGGATTTTGTTTTCTGATAATAAGGGATACAAACAGAGGAGGCTTAGAAATTGAGCAAATTTGAATGGTCTATAACATAAAGAATTTTAAACAACATCTCTATAATTTCTTGGTAAAAATAACTTTCCAAACCCTCTTATTTTGAAATTAAGTAAATTAGTTATTTTCAAAAAGATTGGAGTATTTTAATCTTTATCAATTTTGAAAGTGAGCAACTAAGGACAATTAATTATGGTGTAAATATCTTTAGTCAAATTGTACACAATTTTGATTAGTATATAAACAAATTTAGCCTTTAATATTTACATGTTTTGTCAATTTAACCTTAATTTTAAAAAATTCAACAAATTTAACTATTAATATATATTAAATGTCGAAGTTAAATCTGTTAAATCGAAACTACATTAACAGAATATCTAAACTTTGAGAGCTATTATTATATCAATTAAAATTACATAGAATAAAACATTAATGTATAAACACTTTATCAGATTAAACAAAAAGCATAAAGCCGAATGAATGCCATGGACAGAAGGGAATAGCAATGATAACGCTAAACAATTTATCAGATCAATCATTGTCCCACTTAAAATTTATTCCAGACAACCAACAAATATTAAGTGCATTCATACAGTATGTTGTACTTTTTATTAGGAGAATATAAATTCAAATTTTAAAAGATGAAATTATTTAGAAGTACATTGATGAACCAGAGAAACGAAAAACTCCCATCTCCGAAACAAGCAAAGAAGTGAAACTTTACTTTGGAAATGCATTCATCCTATTATTATTATTATTATTATTATTATTATTATTATTATTATTATTATAGAGCTGCAAACGAGATGCCCTCAAATTTTGGAAATTGCAAGCTTGATGAGCTCCCTTCTTAGAATCTTCCCAGATGGATTCTTGGGTATTGAAGTTACAAATGCCACTTTCCGAATTCTCTTGTATGGTGCAACCTGTTTTGTTCATTTCATAGCTTAAGCTAAATGATCATACCCATTCGCAATCTAGGCTTTAAAACACTATGTATGTATGTATGTATGTATGTATGTATGTATGTAATTGCTTACTTGTTTTGCTACAAAATCCATGAGTGCAGTGTCTGATATATTGCTTCCACTGTTTCTAACCACATACGCCATGGGATACTGCCCAACCTCTTCATCCGGAAACCTAATCGCAAATCACATAATATCTCTGAATCTTGAGCAACAAAGGGTGTTTCAAGTGGAAGCAGCTCTATATAAACTTACGGTATGACAGCAGCACCAGAAATCTGTGGGTGAGAAAGTAGCAATGCCTCCAATTCAGCAGGAGGAACCTAAAACAAATATAAACAAAGCCTGTAAATGGTTAACCTGTGATTTTGTATAGAATATATGAAGCAAATTGTGAACTATGCGGTGACCTGATATCCCTTGTATTTGATCAGCTCCTTCAACCTATCAACAACATAGACGTAGCCATCATCATCGATGTAGCAAAGATCACCCGTTTTTAACCATCCTTGTGAATCGAGAGTAGCGGCTGTGGCTTCTGCATTATTCAGATAACCTAAAATACCAGCAGCAGCAGCAGGCCCACCAATCAACAACACACATCTCTAACTTTTCAGGATATCCAAATTTCATGTTAAAATATTACATATATCAATCCTACTATATAATTTTAGAGTTCATTACTGATTGGGGGCCTAGATTAAGAAAAATTATGATTTTTATGGTATAAAATTTAGGAAGCTCTGCATAGGGATGTAAGATTTCATTACTAAATTAGAACATATGATTCAACAACTTTCCTTTGAGCTCATATTAATGTTTAAACTTTGGATAATCCCATATTTTTCTTATGTTATCTTGATAAATTGAAATTTCTGTCCATTTTAATGATTTTGATCCAATTTCGTTAAACATAATAAAGTACTCAAAGCTAATGATTTTGATCCAATTTCATTAAACATTGCACCAAAACAGGCTTTTAGCGGCGTTTTTAGTGGCGTTTGGATAAAAAACGCCACTAAAAATCAAGCATTAGCGGCGCTTTTATAAAAACGCCGCTAAAGGTCGAGCATTAGCGGCGCTTTTTGGAAAACGCAGCTAAAAATAAGCATTACCGGCTTTTTCCAAAAAGCACCGCAAAAAACCTAAGCCAAACGTTTTGAGTTTTTGGGGCCTTTAGCAGCGTTTTTTCAAAAACGCCGCTAATTCTCGGGCCTTTAGCGGCGTTTTTGAATAAGCGCCGCTAATTTTAGGGCCTTTAGCGGTGTTTTTGAATAAGCGCCGCTAATGCTCAGGCCTTTAGCGGCGTTTTGGAAGAAGCGCCGCTAATGCTCGGGCCTTTAGTGGTGTTTTTGAATAAGCGCCGCTAATGCTCGGGCCTTTAGCGGCGTTTTTGAAAAAGCGCCGCTAATGCCCGCTTTTGATATATTCTCAATTATCTCATTCTTTGATATATTCTCAAGTAATGTTTCAATTATATTTTTTTTATTATAAGTTAAAAAATAGATATTTCGTTGTATTTATTATATATTGGTCATATTTACATTTAAATGATAACAAATAATATTTTTTAATACAAAATTTTTTTATTAAAGAGAAGTCCTAACTCCTAACTATTTATTATTATTTTTCAATCACAGTTTATTTAAACTACTTTACTAGAAAAATATATTAAATTATGAGTAAAATAAAATATCATAAAACTTAAATTGTAAAAGATACGATAATATTAATTTTAAAATATTTAATTAATTAACATTATAGTTTAGGGTTTAATATATATGGTTTAGGGTATATGGTTAATTTAGGATTTAAGGCCGGTTTAGGAGTTACAATTTTAAGGTTTATAGATTATGGAATTAGGGATTCTGGTTTAAGGGTTGTAATTTAAGGGTTAGGGGTTAGAGATTAAGAGTTAGTGTTTTAAGGTTTATGAATTTAGTGTCAGGTTAGGGTTTAGATTAATTAGTGTGTTCTAATTTATATTGAATAAGGTGTAGGGGTTAGGGGTTAAGGATTTGGGTTAGGGTTTAGGGTCTAGATTAATTAGTGTTTTTTAATTTATATATTAAATAAGATTTAGGGGTTAGTAGTTAGGGGTTAGGGGTTAGGGGTTAGGGGTTAAAGGTTAGAGGTTAAGAGTTAGTGATTTAGGGTTTAAAGATTTAGGGTCAGGTTAGGGTTTAAGGTTTAGATTAATTAGTATTTTTTTAATTCATATATTAATTAAGTTTTTATATAATTGTAAAATAGGGGTTAAGCGTTTAGGGGTTATGTTTTATGATTCAGGGTTTAGGAGATAGGGGTTAAGGGTTTAGATTAATTGGTATTTTTTAATTTATATATTAAATAATTTCTTATATAATTGTAAAAGAGATAATATTAATTTTAATATATTAAAATTATGATTATAGTTTAAATTATATAAGAGATAATAGATCAATTTTATACATATTAAATGGTTTAGGATTTAAGGTTTACTATAGATTTGTTAAATGATGAAATTTTATACAATTAATTAATGTTTTTATATTTAAAAATATTTAATCTAAATTTAGATTAAATGATTTAAATCATTTGATATATTTAAATATTAGATTTTTGAAAAAATTGATAAATAAATAAATTAATGTAACAAATTAATGTAAAAGATTGACAATAAAAGAGATAATATGAATTTTAATTTAATAAAATTATCATTAATATAGTTTTTTAAAGTTTTTTTTTCATATTTTAAAATTTTTTGTTTTTGTTTTTGTTTTCTTACATAAAAAATTATATAAAAATTTTAAAATTTATCTAATTCTTTTAAATATTACTTAAATTTTCAAAATTTATTTATTTAAATTTGATATGAATTATATAATAATTAAATATAAAATTGTAAGAAAAAGTCAATCATTAGCGGCGTTTATGAGAAAAACGCCGTAAAAGGTAAGCAATAGCGGCGTTTTTATGAAACAAGCCGCAAATACGCATTGAATTTTTCAAACTGTGAAGTTTTACGGTAGAAATTTAATTTTATTTTTAGTGGCGTTTTTTATAAAAACGCCACAAAATTCATTTTACTTAAAAAATTTCGCGCTGATTTTTTCCCATATTTCCCCCTAAAACTCAAAAATGAAAAAACCCCAAATTTCCCCCTAAAATGGAGGCACCAAAGACGATTCATCTTCTTTGATGAGAGTAGCAGTGTGAGGAATGGGAATTCATCTTCTCATTTGTTGAAACCTGAATCTGGAGAGATATTGAATTTTGGTGAGAGTAAGAGAAGTGGGAATGGGAATTTGTTCACAGGAAACTCTCCGTTCGCCGTGGAGAACAAGAAGAGGTCGCCTAATTCAAGAGGGAGCAACGAAGAAGCTATGCTTTCGTTTACTTCAGGTGTAATTTTACCTTCATCTGGTGTGGTGAAATCAAATGGGGTACCGGGGATTCAGATCACTCTGATCTTGAAGCTTTCGTTGTTAAGGAGGCCGATAGTAGTCGAGTCGTAGAGCCTGAAAAGAGGCCTCGAAAACAGGGGAGAAAACCGACTAATGGAAGAGAAGAGCCTCTAAATCATGTTGAAACGAAGCGTCAAAGAAGGGAGAAGCTGGCTTCCTACCTCCACAGAAGACTTGATAACACTAAAAGAGGGAATGGTGGGTGCTCCACCTCGACCTCGAGCCTTCCCTTCATCACTCTAACCTTTACCCGCAAGAACGAGGAAATCATGATAAGGGCAGTCACCCACCCGGGGGAAGTGTCAGGCCAATCGACCATCAGCTGAGGAGAAGAAATATCGAAAAGATTGAACTTCAATTACGCCGCGATTTAGTAGTGATTCGGGGGAAGAGGAGCTTGGTAGCTTGCTCCAGTCCAGTTTTAGAGGTTCAGAAGCCAAAGGCAACTTTCAGACCCTTTGAGTAACCAAAAGCTTTTTGGTGTTTGTGACCCAGTATTTATTTTCTTGGATGATTGATTTTTATTTTGTAGGTGTGATTGCGTTCTATAAATTGGCCGTGGTTAAGGGAATGAGCATGAAAGCACTCATTGCTTACAGATTCATCTTCGCCACTGCTTGTATAACTCCACTTGCTTTCATCTTTGAAAGGTAACTTTCACAATTCCTCATATAATCTGTTTTTTTTTAGTGTATAGGTTTTGATACCAAAATAATTCAAGAACTTAATCTTTGGTCAACCAACATAAACATAGTCAAACATGGTGGACACCATCATACTAGCACCAAACATGCTGCTGTTGGCGATCAAGTCTTAGGCTCCTTGTTGGCTTTAGCTTCTTGCCTAACATTTGCAATTTGGTACATAATTCATGTAAGTTTTTTTTATATAATCATTTTTATTAGGTGCATTCAGTATGTGCATTAAAAGTGAATCTAATTGTTGGATATACTCGGACTAGAAAATGAATTCGATTTAGAGGAATTAATCAAATTAAGCTTACGTCTCAAACTAATCGAGTATGTTTAAATTATTCTTGTTATGTTTGCGCATTATTCTTTCTTTTTTTTTTCCTTTTGCAGGTTTCTTATTTTTGTTACTTTTCTCATTTCCATTCTTATTTTGCAGCCTGCAGCGTGTTGTAAATCGTTAAGACAAGAAAAGCATTGATCTCCAATGGGGTGGATTGAAGAAAATATGAAATCAACTCATATTAGACAAATTCTCTCTCAAGCCATCAGCCTCGGTGCGTTTCCACTTTTCTCTTAATTCTTTAAAATCCTTTTATACTTCAAAAAATTCCATCGGATAATGATTGAAATTTTTAGTTTAAATCTCGTTAAGGAATGGTTATTTCATCGGCACTGATAATATGGAAAGGATTGATTTGCATTATTGGGAGCGAGTCGCCGGTGGTGGTTGTGCTATCTGGGAGTATGAAACCCGGTTTCAAACGAGTGAGCCAATTTTTTACACGTATCTAAAATTAAGTGTTTAAAAATTTTGCGCTTTGATTTGTGATAGTCATATAAATTTAAATTTGCCAAATGTTGAACTGCTTGAACGACAAGTGACAGAAGGTTCTCATGTTCTGATGTAAAAAATCTCTAGAAAGTAGAAACAAATAGTTTTGAT
This sequence comes from Gossypium hirsutum, assembly GCF_007990345.1. Lineage (NCBI taxonomy): Eukaryota > Viridiplantae > Streptophyta > Magnoliopsida > Malvales > Malvaceae > Gossypium > Gossypium hirsutum. The sequence goes on along the minus strand of NC_053437.1, from coordinate 16,605,027 downwards.
AAGGTTAACACCATGGTCAACTCTAACAGTCTTGTTCATGAGCTGTGTACTAGTGGTTGACCATTTTATTTCTGAAATTTATATAGGTGTTATGGCTGTAAATTATTTGAATTAACGGGTCCCCGCCTGGTTATTCTGTATGCTGGATTTAGTACATTGCATGTTTGGTTATGCTTTGTCAGGTTCATGAGCAGCGAGATAGTAAAGAAGCTGATATACTCACTAAAGGTAGCATATCCTTGATATCAAGCTAGTTGAATGTGAGCAAATACAAGTTGTGGTTTGTTTGTTTGTTTTCAACGAACTTTAAACTTTTTATTATCAATCATGAAAATATTTTCTGACTATTAAAATCTCTTTCCCCACCAATGAAGTGGAGAGTGGACACTTCCAAATAGTTTTGTTTGTTTACTTGTGGAATGGTCTTAAATACATTCCAAGTTCTTCTCATTTTTTCATATGTGTGTGTGTGTGTGGTTGATCATTCTTTAAATATCTTCATATGTACAGCTACTGCTTGAGTATGCTAACCTTTTTAATTTTTTGACTGGACATATTCATTAGGAGACGTTAATCTCTACGATGACAGAATGTTGTACACATCTAGTAATCGTTGGTTGCAACAAAAATACATCATGGGCAGAGTTGTTGGGTAAATCAAACACCTATATATTTCTCAAAGTGTTAACAAATTCTAGAAGTGAAAACATTTGTAAAACACTCTGATTAGGAATTTCTTGCATCACCATTTGTGCTGTATGCTTTGAGTTTCAAGTTCATCACACTTCAATAGTAAAATTACTCTTCTGTTTTATTATTTGTTGTATTTTTAATTGTATATATCTTCTCTGAACTAATGTTTTATGTTTTCTGCATGGCAAAAAGGATCCCATAACGTTCACTTATGCTTACTTGAGGTTTGTTCTAAATTTTTCAAAAAATTGGGCTGCCCAGAAAAAAAAAACTTGAAATAGGTTTACTTAGTACTAGTTAAATCGGGCTTGATTTTAGATAAATCTAATTATTATCTTTAAGCATGATATGTTCTAATACTTTGATTTAACCTGTTGATGTATGTATTCTGACTATGGAATATCATGTTCAAATATTCTACAAAGAAGCTAATTAGGAGATTCTGCAATTGTTGATGGTAATTGGAATTTAAGAATATAGGCTTAAGGGTTTAATTGGAATTTAAGCATGATATGTTCTAATATTTTAAATTTATATTGATGAATACTTTCCACCTATATTGACTTAAGTGAGTAGATATATCAGTAGTGTACTTTTTTTATTCCACAAACAATCTTAAAAAGTTGAGATATATTTTTTAGATGTATTTTTAATAATTTACTATAACATTATAAGACACCTAATTTACTATAACATTATAAAACTATCTTAAAAAGTTGAATTGATTTACGTATCTTTGCCATGTTCACTATGGTTTGAATAGATTAAGTTACTCTTATTTTCTTGCAGAGCATGTAGGAGCCAAATTTGCGGTTCAAATTCGAAGCCATGCTCAAAAGTTTTTCTCTAAGGCTCATTGCTTTGAGTTCATTACAAGATTTCCTTGATTAAGTAAATGTATTATATCTTTTATTACCAAGATTTACTTGATTAAGAAAATGCATTGTATATTTTATTACCTTGCATATGTATTATTTATTTTAGTTTTGATTCTAAATTTGTATTTTTACTTAAGTGGTCTAACTTTTGGATTTTAATTGTGTTATTAATTTATTATTTTAAATTCTAAATTTAAATTCATTAATTGTTATATTTATATTTAGTTTTAAAGTTAAAATTTTCGTAGAAAATTTAATTTAAATAATATTTTTTATTTATCCTTAAAACATAATATAATATTTATCATAGAAATAAATATTATTTGAAAAAAAATTATTTTTTTAAAAGATATATTTTTAGCGGCGTTTGTGTTAAAAGCGCCGCTAAAGGTCTATTCTATAGTGGCGTTTGTGGGAAAAAGCACCGCTAAAGCTCAATATCTTTAGCGGCGTTTGTGGGGAAGCGCCGCTAAAGGTCTTGGTCTTTAGTGGCGTTTGTGGGAAAGCGCCGCTAAATGTCATGGTCTTTAGCGGCGTTTGTGGGAAAAGCGCCGCTAAAGTTAGCAACGCTGTCATTAGCGGCGCTTCTCAAAGCGCCGTAAATACTTTTAGTGGCGCTAAAAAACGCCGCTAAAGGCCAAAAAAGCACCGCTAAAAGCCTGTTTTGGTGTAGTGAAACTATAATGAAATAATAAAAATTAGGGTAAATTATACTTACGAATACTAAATTATTAATAAATTCAGATTTTAATTATTAAAATTAAAAATTTATAAAAAGACCATTAGATAGTTATATTATACTATTAAATATATTATACTTGTGTGTCAAACTGGCCGTTAAGAAGGTAATGACTAAAAGGATAGCTTTAAAATAATTTAATGATTATAGCATTTTGTAATTTTAATATTAATAATTTACTCATATGCTGGTTGAAATTGAAATGGTTAAATGGTTAGCAAAATATATACTTTAAATAAAATAATTATCAAATATTAGATGTGACAGCAATGCATTTTTTAAGTGGATTTCGTGTTCTTGTTTATTCTTTTTATAAAATAATTAATTAATTGCAAAGATCTTTCTCCTTGGGTTAAAAATAACTGCCAAAAATAAAACCAAAGCAAAGATCTTTGCAATCGACATACTTGAATATACGCAATATGGGGACACACTCAGTGTCTTCACCTAAAAGGGCGTCAAATTGATTGATCATCAAATTACGTACCTTTCATAATGGAGGGACCCCTTACCCAAAGCTCCCCTTTCTGATTGACCTCCAAGGCCATACCAGTTGTAGGGTCTACAATTTTGGCTTCCAAGTTGGGCGATAGCAACCCCCACTGCCATACTTGAGACACTCCTCCGGCGTTTCCATTGATGCGCCAAACCCTGTCGATTCTGTCATCGCGTACCCTTGCCGAATATAAATGCTTGGAAACTTTTCCCTAAACCTATTTATCAAATCCTTGCTCAACGGAGCGCCACCGCACACTATTGATTGCAACGAACTCAAATCGTACTTCTTTCGTATCACATCAGCTTCCTTCACCATTACCAAGAGTATAGGTGGCACCAGGGGGAGGCAAGTGACACGGTACTTCTCTACTGCCGACAGCATTTCCTTCATGTCGAACTTTGATAAAATAACTACTTTTGATCCTTGCGTGAGTTTCCCGATGGCAAAAGCTCCGAAGCCGTAGATGTGGAACATGGGAACGGCGCAGATATGGGTTTGCTCCCCTTTCTCTGGATTGCTCAAATGTGAAAAACTTTGCGTTAGAGCCATGAGGTTTCTGTGAGATGATATTACTCCCTTGCTGGCACCCGTCGTGCCCGAGGAATAGAGTAGAGTCGCCGCGTCATCTTGGTACACTCGATCCTTGACTCGGATCTTGTCCTTTGTTTCCTTCTTTAACATTTCACTAATAGTAGTAACTATTTTGACTTGGCCTGTTTTTTCGGTCGCCACTTGCTCGTCGAGAAGTACGATGGGGAGAGGTGATCCAGCCAATTTTGGGACGACTTGAGCGGTGGTGAAGACGAGGACGGGCTTTGAATCAGCCATTTGTACCGCGAATTCACGAGACGTGTTGAGGGGGTTGCTAGTGGTTATAATAGCTCCAAGAGACATCACAGAGAGGCAAACAATGGGTAAGAAGATGGAGTTTGGTGCGATGATGATGACGACGTTGCCTTTCTGAATACCCAACTCGGACAGACACGTGGAAACGGAGTCAACTGATTGCCAAAGTTGGGAAAAGGAGAGGTGGCGACCGGTAACGGCGTCGATGAAGGCGGTTTTGCCATGGTGAGGGTAAGAGGAGATAAAAGTAGTGATGTCAAGGGCGTGGTTGGATGGAAGTGGAAAGGGAACGCGTTTGCTGTAGAAAGTAGAATTGGAAGAACAAAACCCACTCCTGGGATCGATTCTTAAGCTGCTAATTTCAGCCATAATAATGGTTTGGGGTTTTATTCTCTCTCACTAACCTTCTTCCTCTGCCACTTCCTTTCTCGCATTTTTATGTAGATTAAGAGCAGTACCCTGTGATCACTTGCAAGCTGCCTATCGTGGTATCCCTAGCATAATGTCAACTTCCGCTATTAATAATTACATTTATTATCAATTTGTTATTTTTTAGTTAAATTTTATCCTCAATCCTTGAAAATTGAGTTGAATTATTTTTCCTAATGATAATATTGACGAAAATATTAATTTTTTAATAATGTTAATGTTAAAAATACATGTTTACTTTAATAATTCAATATCTACTATTATTATTGTCTGATTTTAAAAACTAAAACTAATAATTAATTAACATGTGTAATATATTGAAAATACGTGTTTACTTTAATTAAAATGACACGATATTATTTATTGCAATATTAGCATAACAATAATTGTATTATAAAATGTACAACAAAACTAATAATCTTTTATACACTTTGTTTTTTTATAAAAAGATATAAAAAGGAATATAAGTTAATATAAGTCTTTTTATAATTAAATTTATATAAATTTTTATAATTAAATTTATATATTGTTTGAATTATAAATTTAAATATTATAAAATTAATGTTAATTATGTAAATAAAAAATTAATATCATTTGAGAAAATGAAAAATTTTAGGATTAAGAACCTCCCCTTGAGTACGTACATAACATTATATAAGATGTGACAGCTTTAGCAATGAATGCATTTTCTAAGTGGATTTGGTGCAATTATTTCCCATTATTTCGCTAGGCAAATCTTCTTTTCAATATTTTTGGGTTTGAAAAATTTATCCACAAAGCTGACAAAAGCGATATTAAATAATAATTCTATACGTCAGGGCCATGTTTGCCACGCATACCCTATTTCTAATTTTTTATCATCAGCAATAAAGATGTCCAGATTCTTTTATTCAGCCCTTGGGATGTGCCCCATCAAATATATCAATCTCTAGTTTCCAAACTTCTATTAAAATCAAATGAATTGATTTGATTCAGTTAATCAATTTTTTTTTTTTGAATGTCAGTTGAAAGTGTTTTAAAATTTCGGTTAACGGTTAATTCGATTTGAAATCGAGTAATTAAATAAATTTAATAAATAATATTATATATTATATGTATTAATCTATTGTTAATTCGATTAATTCAGTCAAATAAACATTATCAATTTATTTATTTTAATATATTTTTATATTTTTTAACAAAAAAACATATAAATTTCTGTTAACCGATCAAATTACCCAAAATATTTTAGTATGGTTAATTTTTTTTGAAAAAAATTCGGTACAATTAATGGTTAAACGATTAAAAAGTTTGATTAATTTAGTTAATACTAGTTCAATTCGATTAACCGTTTAAACACGCCTAATCTTAGGTCTAGTAGTGAAGGCAGCGAACCCATTTTGGTGTTCTTATGTTTTCCTTGTTAGAGTTTGAAATATATTTAATTGTTAGATTTAGGTATCAAAATGGATGTAAAAGATAAAAGTATCAAAGTGAATCTAATTGCTTAATTTAGAAGTAAAAAAATATTATTTTTATTTACTTTTTGTTAAAATTTGAAGAAAAGTTATACATTTATCCTTGATTTGGCTACATATTTCTCATCTACTTTGATTTACCTATCAATATTCAAATATACATACATTTTCTACTTATATGACAATGAAATGACTTTGTGAAGATTGAAAAAGGTGGTGGTAAAGAAATTAATCATAAGTAGTCAGACTTTGGGAGCAATCTGCTTAGCTTTACATCCATTATAAGGTATCATTTCTAACATATCGGTGGAGCAGACTCGGACACATTGAGTACACTCAATACATGTATCATAAATTTTTACTGAATGTAACATGGGATCTATAAATTTTTAAACATCATAAAATTTCAATCTAGTAAAATTGTAAATAAATATAGTTAAACACTAGATAAATTAACGATTTACCAAAAAAATTCTAATCAATTTCCTTCGGGATCAACTCATAAGAAAGGACCAAGATACTTTGATTTCTAACATTTTCGAAAACATGATGCAAATTCTAAAATATTGTACATGCAATTGGACCAAAGAGTGCAATTGCGTTATAAGGTCGCAATTGAACAGACCACAAAAGTTCAAATTGACATAACATAAAACCTATTAGTCCGAAAGCCCCGTGGAGAGCAAAAAATATCCACAGACCACCTAATTGGCACCAACAAGCAAAATCTCCTTGTGCTTTAGGACCCCATAGTAACAACAAAGAATGTGCTAAACTATTAGAAGGGGTAGAAACTGCGGCGGTTAAGAAATTGCAACCTTCCAATAGGAGTTGGCCAATCCATGAGTATACTATGAAGTTACAAAGGTTGTACCTGTAAACCAACCCCCTAAAACGAAATAGGCATAGGGAAAGAGCAATAGGGCGGACCAACCTACAAAAACGAAACGGTCCTTACGTAACCAGTCATACATAATATCAAATAAATCATTTTCATCTTTGGTAAATTTACCAAGAGCGACAGTTGTATTTAAATTAAAACATAACGAAGGAGACAAGAATAAAAAATAACCATTAGAAATATTTAAATTAAAGTGTGTTTATATATAATAAATAAATTAAAATCATTAAAATTATATGTATATTAATTAATGAAATATAAAATAAAAAGTATATATTTGGTAAATAAAAATTAAAATAAAATAAAAATCTAAATTAAATAATTAAAACTATATTTGTGATAATTAATAATAATTTAAAATATATAAATTATGTTAAAATTAAAACAAATAAATATTAAAAAACAATCTACAATTTTTAAGAATTAAATAAACTAAACTACAAGTGAAAGGGGTGAAATGAATTTTGTTTTCTTCTGCTTTAGTGAAATGGGGAGGTCCTCTATTATAAAAATTTGATTAAATTAATATTTTATTGTTATTAAATAAATCAATTTAGTCCTTATACTATTAAAAAGAATTAAATAAAACTAAATTGGAGTAGATTTAACATATACTATTTTAAAAAAAATATCATTTATTATTTAACATAGTTAATATTTTTAAAAATTTTATGGTTCTGTAATTGAAATATTCGGTTTAGAATTGAATTACAATTGAAAAAAATAAATTTAGACCATTTTTTGTACATTGAATGTTAAATCTATTTGATACTTTTTAATAATATAGGACTAAATTGATTCAATTAATAATAGAAGATCTAATCCCTATAATACATCAACTCTCAGATACTTTAACTGAAATAATTACAATGTGTCGGATCTATGGATCAATGGCTTGGGCTTAGCCGATTTCGTGAAAAAGAAACCAGCACATATGGGAACCAGGCCTTCAGTTGGTCAAATTCGCATCCAACTGTTCAGGATCGGTTTAAATCTAAGCGACCGGCAAGTGATTAATCCACCTTCGAACACTTGGGAACATTTCTGGTGTTTAGGGTTTGGTTACAGGGAGAGATGGGAGGAGGCCATGGAGGGAGTACAACTTACAAAGGTCTAACTTTGCATCATCCAAAGCGATGGCATGTTGTCACCGGAAAAGGCTTGTGTGCTGTTATGTGGTAATTTTTATTTTTCCTTTTTGTTTGAATTAATCGTTATCCTGATTTGTTACCAATCTGACTTTATTGGATTTTGTTTATCGAGTGATTCTGTTGCCCTAAGAATTTCAATTAGCATATCTGTAAAAAGAATTCATGGATACGCCTTGAAAGTGGAAATTTAATTTATAAAAAATTGGGGGTTTAGTTTGAAAGATGTGCAGTGAAGGCTTGAATTTGGATCAAATTAGTTGATGCTCGAAGGGTTTTATGTTTTAGTATTGTTGTCTGCAAGCTTTTCCATTAACGATCATGGATACTGATGGCTGCGTACATTGTCACTGTAGTATCCTTGTGATTCATAGATGAGATAAGTCAGGTTGCTTGCAAACATTAATAAAGATTAGATTGCAATGCTGACCGATTTTTTGAAGTTTCTTGAATCTGGTGTTTCAGGTTTTGGGTCTTGTACAGGGCTAAGCAAGATGGTCCTGTTGTATTGGTAAGAAGTTCCTTTTTTCAGCTGCCTTCATAATCAATCCTTATCTGAAGTAACTTGCTTTCATTCCCGGACTGACTTTGTCACTCTTAGGGTTGGCGACACCCTTGGGAGGGCCATGATGGTCATTCTCACGGTCATGGAGATAAGCATTAGGTACAGTTTTTCTTTCTGCTTAGTATGATTTGTTGAATTTTGATTTTGCATATTTTGCATTTATAAGAGGTTAAACGAACACAACTAGGAGGGAGGTCATTTATTCTTGATGCTTGAAAACTTGATTCTTTTTACTCTACTAGGAGTTGCTATGAAACTCCAATTCATTGTTACTTTATTTATGCCTATATATTTTGTGCTCTAAGTCTACATAACTTTAAGGAATTATGGCCTGTCTCTGTCATAATGGCATGTAATTGATTTCATTTGCATTTGTATGCACAAGGTTCAAGGATTGATGCAATAAAAGAGGAGAGAAAAACCGAGAACTAGCATTATTGTTAGATATTTTTTCCTTGATTTTTCTATTCGCCTATCCTTGTTACTTTGTTAGGAGGCCTTAGGATTTTAGCATTCATTTGCTTTGCCGGTATTTTTTAATTCTTCTGTTGCTAATTTCATTGGTGCTTTTAGTTTATGTTTGGATATATTTTTATTCATGTCCTAAGAGTGCAGAGTGACATGAAAGAAACTTGTTTTCCATTTCAGTGACTCCCGGATTGTGTTTAGGCGCAGGAAGATTATCTGATTACAGGTTTGCTGTTGCAGATGTTATTCCACAAATGTCTTTTGTTAATTTCTTCGGTTTCAATAAAGTGATTGTGAAGGAAGATTGTAAGCATAATGAGGTGAAATATGAAACTCCATTTCAACATCATTGTTTTTGCTGTTTTTAAGCATGGATTTTTCTGAATGAATGTGTTGTTTGTGCACCCCTTTGTTCAGCTGAATGTAGATTTAGGCTAAGTTGAAGTATTCTTGATACTAGTCTATAGCATACTGGATACTAATTGAATTTTAAAATTCTCAATGAGCAGCATGTCAACCACAAATGAGATCATTTAATTTGAAAAACGCTATACACGTCAAATTTCTTTTTTTTTTAGAGGGTGGACACAAAAGACATATCAATTAAAGTTTTATTTGACGCATTAGCTAAAGCAAAGTAGAATCTAATACCATATTAAAGAAGCGGATTTAATTGATGCTAAAAGTGCTGAAGACTGAACTAGAGGATCTGAAGGATGCACAGCGCATGCAAGCAATCTTATTTGGTGTCCAACTTGCTGAATATTTGCTTAGATCATGTGCAAGTGTCTCAGTCTGCCCGTTAGCAAGGCTAGCCCAGGCACGGCGATAAGTTCGAAACAGTGCAAACACGAGAAAAATGAGCCAGAGGTTGTCGGAATGACTTGGAAGACTTTTAGTTCATTCCCCACTTATTCTTTTTTGTTCTCTCTTGTGCTTGAGCGAATATACTTCCATGTCCTACCAAATTCTTTCTCGTTGCCTTAGGTTTCTTGTTGTAGAAAATAAGCCTACTTGTTGAGCATGTGGCTGGAGCTAAAGTCTCGTTCCATGACACAAGCTTCTAATGAATTGAGCGTCTCAAGTAGTCATCATGTCCAACCTACTTGTTGAGCATGACAAAGGCAGACTACCATTCTAAAAATTTGCATTCTAATCAATATTTAAATAATAGAAGCAGGTAGTGAAGAACCGAAAACCTTCCTCACGAACAATAGATGACAATAGGTTTTGTTCATCTCTTTAACCACTTTCTTTAGATTTGAATTTTCCCTCTAACCATACAAGTCCAGGGAGGGTGCCTATTTTTTTCTTCTAGATAGTTTAGAGTTCCTGTTTTGTTATAAGATTCTTAATTTGTTTTCGGTTCACAAGATTTTCTAATTGCAATAAACTAAAATACCTACGTGAAAATGATAGTCCACGGTTTAGTTACATAACTAACCTAAATACAATTATTCTAATTTTTGTAACTACAACCTTGATAACATTACCTAATAACAATTACATAATTCATCATCATCCATTTAGATGTATTTCAATAACATGCAAAAGATCTTAGAATATTGTTCTAATTTTAGGTACCACAACCTTGACAAAATTACATAATAACAACTATATAATTCATCAACATTCATTTACATATATTTTTTATAACATGCAAAAGATCCTAGAATGTCACCCCCTATCAATCGAATCCATACACAGAAAAGAGAGTTTCAAATGATCTAATCCATGTAAATAACTAAATCAATGTGGGTGATACCAATGTTGGAAAACATGGAATGTGTGCATCCTGAAATTTTAAATTTTTTTTTATGTATCTAGGATCAACTCAGATAGTTAAAAACAATAGAATATCAATCATCTAGTGTCATGGGGATAGATTAGTCTGACAAAGCGCACGACCTTAAGCGATCCATTTGTTTCAAATCCGCCTAAGTCAGTCTTACTCTCAAAAGTAAGAATTTACAAAGGAAATTCTCTAGGGCACTAAAATAAAGATGAAGCATACTCGAAAGGAAAAGAAGCTACGAACAAATAGAAAAGTCACAGAAAAGTAATGCATATCAAGTGTTTGAGTAAATGCTTTCTAACTGTTCCTATTACTTTGAAGGAATATAATTGAGTGATTACAAATGAGAGAGAATGTCTCTATTTATAGTTGAGCCCCCCAAATCCAACGATCAATTTAAATTACATCGACAGTCGAGATCAAAGCCTATTTACAAGATAAGAGTCCTAAGATATTTAAACTCTATACAATCTTATCCCTTAGGATTACGAATATTAACCATGACAACTCAAGTTTTGTTGGAGTGTTCCACTAGGCCATCAAGACTTCAAGTAGAAGGGTTTCTTCATACGTTCCACGAATCAAGCCAATTCAAATTGATCAAATGAGCCCCATTTAATCAGTTGATCTTCATGAGACATTTTGTGTGCATTTGTCATGAGCTTCGATCTGTAGCCCGTGACACTAGTACCTAGTTGTGTTCTTCTATGCTTTAACAAGTTGGAGAAGTTGATTTGTTATTGAACTTGAACTGTTCGTGGGAAACTGCACTTCTTTATGGAAAGGGCCATACCTTGAGCTACATATATGCAAATCTAGTGATTCAAAAATCATTGCAAAATGGACTTGAATATCTACAATTTTGGCACAAGAATCACCCCAAAAGGTGGTCTGAAGGTTTCGAAAAGTCAAGTCCAATTGACCCTTGTGAAACCCAACGATTAATCTTGAACTTTCGAAGAGGACTCGACGATCTACAATTTCAACACAAGAATCACCCCAAAATGTGGTCAGATGGTCTCAGGCAGTCAAGCCAAAGTTACCCTTACGAAACCCAACAGTTAATCTTGAACTTCCTATAGGGAATTACACTACCTTACGAAAATGATCATATCTCGAGCTATAGGACACAAAATCAAGAAATTCAAAAACCTTTTCAAAGAGAACTAGAAGGTCTAAAATTTAAGTAGTAGAATCACCCCAAAAAGTGTTGGGATCTAGTGTATTTAGTGTAGCAATTATGTTTATGTACTTGTAATTTTTCGAACAAATTGATCAATAAAACTATTATTTTCTTTAATATATTTTATATATTGCCCTCAACGATTTTTACATACAAAGCAAAATGAAAACAAATATTGCTCATTGATTATTTAGCGTTTAACTCACACTAAGTTGCATTATGTGGTCGGATCGTAATACAAGAAGATATCTTGTATTAATAGATAATCTAAATAAGTCCTTAGTCTAATTGAAATTGAGCAAGTCAGTTAAAAGAATACTATGTCATCTATCAAGTCTAAACGAGGAGATATCCCGTCTTAGGCATAAGAGCGGATGACTCCTAGAAGATAGAGATATATGTGACTGATTGGACTGATAGTACATCGAACAAGACTCAAGTAAAATAAATCCTAAATCCGTTTATTGAGTTGTTAACTTGTGACGTTCATAATTTGGTTTACCTAAATTTTGAGTAAGTGACGAACTATGTGTACACGACTCTTATACTTTGATGTATTGATAGCTTGAGTTCAATTGGTAAGAGAGCCAAAAGCTGGTACTTGGGTATTTGACTTCTGCATGACATAACTTCACTTGCAATAGTGAAATTCATAGTCCAATAAAAGATAAATGATATCATCTTATCGACATTACATAATCGATGAAAAGTAATGTGGCCATGGGTCATTTTTCTTAAGATGAATTATTTAATTGCTATGTGTTAGTAATTGGCATTTCATGAAGGAAGATCAAGGGTGGAGCTAAGGGGCTGGAAGGGGGAACTCATTCATGGCACTTTAGCGGAATGACTCCATAGCTAAATAATGTTGTAATTAATAGACGTAGGTTCAAGCCTTGATTATAAATTATTTGATCTCTAATTTATATGTTTAATAAGTCCCTCTACTAGCTCGATATAACCTTGATGGTTTGCTTTAATTGATGAAATGAGAAATTGTGAATAACTCTATGGCTAAATAATGTTTTTATTAATAGACGTAGGGTCGGAACTTAATTACAAATTATTTGAGCTCTAACTTTATGTGTCCAATCGGTCCCTCCCCTAGCTCGATATAACCTTGATGGTTTGCATTAATTGATGAAATGAAAAATTGTGAAACAATGAAGAGAAATAGGTTGCATGTATCACTATCCATAATGAATGTGTTTTTCATTATAAACAAAAGATTACTCGAGAATTAAATTAATTTCTTCTAATAATTATTTAATTTGTAATTAAATAATTAAAATTCGAAGTGGAGATTAAATTAATTAAGTCATTGTAGTTTCATGAGAACAAGTTAATTAAATTAATTTGCTCATAGATTCTAATATGGTAAAGTCATTATGATTTTAACGAAAATAGAATTGGGTTGAGGAAATAACTTAATTAATTTAATTAATTAAATGAATATCAAGATTGAATAAATTATATGAGTTGATTTAAAGACTAGATAACACATAGAATTGACTCAATACATGAGGAAGCCTAATAGGCCCGATTTAAAGGGAAGGGGCAGCAAACCCTTAGTCTTAAAGAGGGATGTCACCGCCCCTTGTAACACACCCCTAGTAGTAGTCATGTTTTCCTATTAAAATATCACTATTCGACTATTTCTTATTTATTAAGACTTTTGGTATTTTCTCTATAAATAGAGACTAAGGGCTAGGTCAAATAACATACTTCTTTACATCGACATTCTATCAAAATATAGTTATTTTAAGAGTAAATTCTATATTTTGAAAAAATTGAACATTGGCTTCTAGCCCTAAAGTTTCACTAAAAGTTTTCATCGATTTGCAAATAGAGCCCACTGTCGAAACCGTTTTTTTATTTGAAAAACGGGGATCGACTTTGAAAATGAAAATGGGAGTCGCCACCGATCTTTTATTGAGGTGTGATCAGTTCACCATTAAAAATTATTTTGGTCTGCGAAATTTCAGAAAACAAGTTCGGGAGTCGGTTACGCACGAGGAAGAGTTAGCACCCTCGTAACACCCAAAATTGGTACCAAATTGATTGTTTAATATCTTAGGGTCGAAATTTTGAAAAGATTTTAAAATACGATCATTTGAAGTTTAAATTTGAATAAATCAAATTGAATAATAAGACGCACTCATCTCGAAGAAATAAATTGCCACACTCAGTGAGTTATGGTGCAACAATTCAATCGTCAAAATTAAGTATGTCTTTTTAATTTGTAAATTTTAAAATTCATGTATTTTGAAAAGGTTATTTGGTCATTTAAGTCAAACGAGAAATCAGAATCCAGTAAGTTAGGGTTCAATTTCTCGAAATTCCTAAACATCAAACATTGCCTTTATTTTAAAATCGAGATAACAAAATGCCATATCTAGTAAGTTAGGATCCAACATTTTGAAGTTTCAAAAGCTTTGTTTTAAAATTGTATGGTTTTACCAAAATAAACACTTGGCTATTCAAAATCATCGAGAAGAATTGAAAGTCAGTAAGTTAGGGCACAATTCTTTCAATAACTATGAGCACCAAACTTTTTTGAAAATTATGAAATAAAAGGATTGTAGTGCTTTAATAAAATACAATTTTTTTACAAAAGAAGCATGATTGAATAGCAATACATAATATAAAAGATAAATAGCAACCCAAACCTACACTAAGAAGTAACAGGCAAGATAGGTGAATACAAATAGCAATAATAATTTAAATATTCTACAAACACCAAGATTAATAATTAAGCATCAAATAAATCGATAATCAATCTGCTAAAAACATACCTCAAAACAATGAAAAGGAAAAAAATTGTAATCAATATATCCATTATACAAAAATTCAAAGATAAATTACATACATGACTTCAAAATAAACTCAAAAAGATATTAAATAGTTAATATTTGGAACAAATTAGGAATAGGTTTAAAGTAAGCAATATTTATTAATTAAACATGATAATACATATAAAAATAATAATGATACATACATACTAATATATAAAAAAGTAAGTAAAATATATTACAAAATTTTAAAAGAAATTAATTACATATAAATAAAATTGATTTGAAAGACATATGCAAATAGATTAAAAAATACTTAAAATTAATTGGGCAATTTACCAATAAAAGCCCTTTTTTTTCAAAAATTACTGAAATGGGTCCATTATTTAATTATTTATCGGAATGGTCCTTTTTCTGCGAAATCGTGTCGACGTCAGCGCGATGTCAGGGTACGCGTCAGGAAATCGCGTCTACGTCAGCAACTCGCGCTGACATGGACGCAATTTCGACCCGCGCGTGAACAGTACCCAACGGTAAAAAATTTGACTTTTGCCCCCCCAACGGTAAAAAAAAACTATAAATACCCCCACCCCTTTTTATTTTTTCACAAACAAATCCTCTCTCATATTTCCTCTCAATTCCTCTCAATTTCCTTCCAAAATTCTCTCAAATCCATATTTAATTTCAATTTCCTTTCAATTTCCGTTTTTAAAATAATTTTAAATTTTTTTTATATTTTTATAAATCATAAAAATTTGTACGATTTCATCAATGGCCGGATCATTGACTCGTCTTGATAGGCAGCACATATCGGTGGAACAAATGACAATGGTAAGTGTTAAATTTAATTTTTAAATATTATTTAAGAAATTTTTATTTATGCATTTTTAGATAATTATTAATTTTTGATTTTTATAAAGGTCTGCCCAATCTAGCAATTGGGAGGCGGTGTGCTACGAGCTTTTGGGCGCTATTCCGGAGAAAATGGAGGGAGGTAAGGTCGAGATGGGCTGGTTACGTGACACATTCCCTGATCTGGATGAAGATTCAACCGAAATTGAAAGAATCCGATATGCTCGGGCATACATTCTTCAATTAATTGGAGGTTATCTGATGCCCGACACGTCACAGAGCCGCGTACATTTAAGATGGCTGCTAAAACTCGTTGATTTTAGAGTAGCCGGTGAATTGAGTTGGGGGTCTGTTGTCTTGGCAACATTATATCGAGAGATGTGCGGGTGACGCGACCGAGAAGAGCAAACATCGGAGGTTGCCTGTCACTACTGCAGTCATGGGCACAGTTCCGCTTTCCATTTCTACGTCCTCGAGTGAACCACCCATATACATTCCCACTCATAACGAGGTAAATTTTATTATATTACATTTTACAATTATTATGTAGATTTTTAAAAATAAAAGTATGCTAAAAATTTATTTAATTAGGTGGAACCATCCGGCAAGTTATGCTCGATTACTGTCCTCTCTTGAAGATATACGGCTTCTATTGGACCAACGGTCGGAAGCAGAAGTAAGTATTATTGCAAATAGATATTTCCATACATTCGCTATTCGATTGATATTTAGTATTTAGTATTTAGTATTATGTATATAACTAATATTTCTATCATGTTCATATAGTTTCAATGGACACCATACGAGTATCCGGCAATTCGGGCAGTAATCCCGGAAGAGTTTTTACAAAATCCACAAGCTTGACACGTAAAAGTCGTGTTGGTCAACTACGTAACCGTGGAGCCGCACCAGACAGACAGAGTGCTACGACAGTTTGGATGTAGACAACCGATTCAGGTGGATCCTGAGGTGTTTGACGATCAACACAAAGTCGACCTTCGGTAATTGAAAACGGATTGGACGAGATACTAGTCTGAGTACATGGAAATGTGGGAAGATCGGTATGAATATCTACCTACTCGGGAACCAATCATCGTTCCGGACTTATCGTGCATTCCAGAATACATGCCATGGTTTAGGATCCATGGCGAGCCATATTTACTGACCCCAGAGGAGAGGCAGCGATAAATACATGTCGAAAGGGAAAGGCGCGGGCCTCTAAATCCAAGACAACAAGACGAAGATAGCCCCTCAAAGAGGCCCAGACATTCGACTGGCTCATCATCAGCGGCCATGCAATCACCAGGCCCAACAAGAGCACCGACGCAGTCACCCGACACAGCAGTTCAACCGATGATACCCATGCAACCGCCTTTTCAGATGATGCCAGGTGCGTTTCCTAGCCCTTATATGTACCCTAACCTTATATCTATCCTTTTCCGAGTCCTATGGCAGGTTGGAGCCAAATGCCCGGTTCAGCTCCATTTCCTGTTATGCCGAGCAGACCGCCGATGTATAGGCCGGTGGCGCACGAGGGATCGCAAAGGGGGCCGTCGGGGAGCTCTCCTTTTTACCAATCTCTACCAACGTATGGGTTTCAAACACAGTCCCCGTTCCTGATGCAAACACCTCCACATACACTATTTTTTGAAGGTGGGTCATCGTCCCAAGTCCGACAACCAGATGTAGAACCGGAAGAACCAGAATCGCCACTGGAGGAACAACAACAACCGCCGGAAGCTAGAGAAAGGAGGAATCCAACGCATAACCGTCGACGGACGCCATGTGGCACTGAATCCCCCGGGCATAGGCATTGATTTCCGTATTTAAATTTATTTGTACAAATATTTTAAATATTTTGATATTATTTTATGTAAAAAAATAGAAATGTTTTGAGTTATTTTGATATTATTTGATGTAATAAAATAGAAGTTTATTTGATGTAATAAAATAAAAAAATTTTCGAGTTATTTTGATATTATTTGATGTAATAAAATAGAAGTTTATTTGATGTAATAAAAACCCTAACCTAATTTAACCCTAAACCCTAACCTAAATTAATTAAAAACCCTAACCCTAACCTAATTTAATTTAAAACCCTAACCCTACCTAATTTAATTAAAAACCCTAACCCCTAACCTAAATTAATTACAAATCCTAACCCTAACCTAATTTAATTAAAAACCCTAAACCCTTAACTTAAAAACCCTAACCTTAACCTAATTTAATTAAAAACCCTAACCTAATTTAATTAAAAACCCTAAACTAAGTTAACAATGTTACATTCACGTAATGTTAGATTTGGAAAAATGTTTTGACTGGTACTAACAAATAATAATTTTACATAATTTGATAATTTTACTAACCATTAATACAATTTTTTGACTTAATAATTTTACATTCACATAATGTTAGATTTGGAAAAGTGTTTTGATTGGTACTAACAATTAATAATTTTATATAATTTGATAATTTTACTAACCATTAATACAATTTTTTGACTTAATACAATTTATCAATTAATAATTTCACAAACTTAAGTTTTTTACAATTACATTCAACTATTGCGATTAGGGCATGATCGACTTGTATGGCCTGGATTCCTACACCATTCGCACAACTTCGTTTGACTGGCTGTTTCTCAGATATCCATATTGTTACGTACTCTAGTCGAGCAAGGTCGACCCTTTGGTTTGTGACGTAATTCTCTATCCGGTAACAGCTTAAAAGGAACAAGAGAGACAGGCGGCCACTTACGTTCATCTGGGACTGGTGGGAAAACGTGTCTCCATACGTTGTACATGTTTTCTAATTTGTACACTTCGTCCACATAACTCATCGGATCCAGACGGAGTTTCTGACAAGCTGCAATAACATGAGCGCATGGATAACGAAGTACATCAAACATCCCACAGTCACAAGTCCTATTTCACAAGTGTACACGATATTGCCCGCCAACAACACCTTGGTGCGGTCTGTCAAACTCTGTCACGCGAAACCATAAATTGTCTCGATCGTGACACACTGTGTGCATGGTGTTTGCCCTCGCCTTGGCCTTATTAATTTCTTGAACTACCTTACTGCACCATACATGGCCTCCCTGCATCTGGCCTGCATAACTTGCTGCTCGCTTTGGAAATAGCGCCGCCAAACGAAAATATGTCTCTCGCATAACCGATGTTATCGGTAGATAGCGCGTTCTTTTAAGAACAGAATTTATGCATTCTGCCAGGTTCGACGTCATATGGCCATATTGTAGGCCGCCGTCGTATGCTTGTGCCCACTGTTCGAAATGTATGTTACAAAGGTAGTCCGCCCCTTTTCCGTTTTGGGTCGTAAAATTGCCAACATCTCATGAAAACGATATTTATTTATTTTATACCCTGCCAATATAAGATCATAGCGAATAATTTATACCACTTCTACCAATAAAACTAATTCAAATTGACAAACGAAATAACATAGATATAGACTAAATACTCATATTGGTCACTTGTCGTCGTTCGCTCTTAGATGGATATTGCCTGTAGTAGTTCGAAGTAACGTGTCTTAGGCAATATCTATGGTGTGTGTGCTGCCATAAGCTTCTCTCTCGATCAAATGCAGCTAGTATACCGGCGCCCCGATCTGAAATAACACAGATATCAGGTTGGGGGCACACATGTATCCTTAACCTAGAGAGAAAGAAATCCCAGTCATCAGATGACTCCCCCAGTGTTATTGCAAATGCAATTGGAAGAATTCTCCCACTGCCATCCTGTGCCACTGCAAGCAATAGCCGATAAGTATACCTACCGAACATGAAGGTACCGTCAATTTGTACCAACGGCTTGCAGTATGGAAATGCGTCTCAGCATTGCTTAAAGGTCCAAAACTGGCGTTTGAACACTTAGCATCCACGTAGCAATCGGCCGTTGAAGTACGCATGTTCCGTTTCAAGGTCTGTGATGGCACCGGGGACGTATCTCTCTAGCACCTGACACCACTGCCATATTTCATTATATGAGGCGTCCCACCCACAATGCATCTTCTCCAACGCCTTTTGCTTATCTATCCAAGTCTTGCGGTAAGAGGGCGTGTACCCCATTTGGCTACGGATATTGGCAATTAACACCGACATTGAAGTCCTAGGATCTGCTTTTATCGTGGGCAGTATCAAGCTAGCTAACATAGCTGAATCCATTTTGGGATGATCTTGTGAAACACCTACAAAAAGAGTACATTAAATAATGCAACATTGCATAATAAAAGTATTATTCATATACAGTCGATACTGTACCTGCAGCACATGTATGTGGACCTTTGTACTTTTTCATCTCCCACAACTTTGTCCTTTTCCTTAACGTGGCGTAGATTTTCCATGAACATATGCTGTCTTGCACCGCACACTTCGCCTTAAACTTATCAGATTTTGATTTAACGACGTGGTAGTTAATGCTGTTTTTGATGCTATGTTGTTTCAAAGCACCAATAAAACTATCCTTGTTGGTAAACTGATTACCAACTTCAAGTTCACCGAAATCTACCCCCCGAACTTGTACGATCACGCAACCGATGTTGTAGATCTGGAAACTCTAACGCATCATCTACAGACAGATCGATATTATGCATGTGGGCTGGAGGTGAGTATGCTCTGAATCATGGATTTTCTTCCTCATCTGAACTCCTTTCAGCATCTTCAGCTTCTGTTGGAATAGGCTCTGGTTCAGCAAATAAGCCAACTTCTGCACCATCCGGCCCGGGCTCTTGAGGTGGATCCACATCGGAGACATCTTTTAACCCACAATCATCTGCAGTGTACGAGGTCACCTTACCGGTTGACGTCGTAAGGAGTACATCGTCTCTTCTTTTGAGCATTTGATAACGTCCCCAATTGGATATAGATTGCCACCCGCTAGAACTTGATGCCGCTCCCCAGTACTTATTTCTAGCATCAAACATCGAGCCACCGACGTACATGTCCCATCCACCTACAAAGTGTCTTGCAGGGGATATGCATTCGACATCGCTACCGAACATGGGCTGTTTCGTATTTTGTAACCCGCTAACCGAGTGTTGGCCAGGGGTGGTGTATACATCTCGAACACTGGTCACTGGTACATCAGTTGGCGATGTAAATTATACATATAACTCAATATAAGGTGCTCCACTAGCAAGATGAGTCTACACCATTGCCTCCAAGCTACGAGCACCTTTTATGTCGAACGAGTCATATGTCACCGGATCAACAGAAGAACAAAATCGATACCTGATAGACAGAAATTTCATTGGTGTCGTTCTAAAAATTTTACGCCTAATCCTTTTACGAAGTTTTGTCAAATCTATGTTCTGGTTAAAAACCAGTCGCACCGTATTCTCTAACAAAAAAACAACACCATTCTCGGTGTGGCAAACCTCACCATGGTAGTAAATAACAGCACTAATACGTTCACTCATATTTGAAACTCTAACCTTCTTAGTCTCTCTAAATTGTTTATGCTGTGACTTATGCATTCTGAGAACATTTTCTGCCTAATTTATAGCCTCAGCCCAAACATGCTACTGTAGCAAAAGCGCGTCCACGAGGGCTTGATTTCACAAATTCTTCTCAAATAGAATCTTACTAGAAGCGATTTTATATTATTTGCTCAAAAACATCAAAAAAATTATTTCTTACATGACCTACTGTAGCAAAAGCGAGTAACGAGGCCGCGATTTCACAAATTCTTCTCAAATAGCATCCTGCTAGAAGCGATTTTGTACTATTTGCTCAGAAACGTCAAAAAAATAATTATTTCTTTCGTGACCTACTATAGCAAAAGCGCATCCACGAGGGCGCGATTTCACAAATTCTTCTCAAATAGCATCCTGCTAGAAGTGATTTTATACTATTTTATCAGAAACGTCAAATTGAAATTATTTCTTCTAGGACCTAAAAACCCTTAAAAGCCTGAACCCTAAACCCTAAAAGCCAAAAAAACCTAACGTGGGAAAAACCACGAAACCGCGTCCATGTCAGCGCGATGTCAGGGTACGCGCAAGGAAATCACGTCCACGTCAGCTCGAGTTGCTGACGTGGCAGCAAATCGCGTCCTTGAGGGAGCGATTTGTTGCCATGTCAGTAACTCACGCTGACGTAGACGCGATTTCCTTGCGCGTACCCTGACATCGCGCTGATGTGGACACGATGTTGCGGAAAAAGAACCATTCCGATAAATAATTAAATAATGGGCCCATTTCGGTAATTTTTGAAAAAAAAGGCTTTTATTGGTAATTGCCCAAATTAATTATCATATAAAATCAAAATATTAATACGTACTAAATTTAATTTAATAAGCTACATACTTATATGAATAATAGTATTATAACAAATATTATTATGTAAAGATGTACCCTATAGTAATATATATAAAAAGAGAAAATAAAAAAACAATATAAAATAAAATATCAAAAATTTGTTCAACTTACAATAAACTCCAATAAAATACATAAAATACTTAATAATGAAATAAATAATAATATATTATATTTAAAACAAAATACCTGATGGATTTAAAACATCAATGTATAATAAATTTAAATAATATTAATTGACAAATTAAAATAATAGCACATTGTATTTTAAAATTACACTAATAATAAATTTTAAAACAATATCAAATTTAAGTATTAAAATAATATTATATTTTTTAGAAATAAATATGTCAAAATAAATCTAATTATATTTGAAATTATGTACTAAAAAAACTAAACTAAAATTGTAACCAAAATTAAAAGAAAAAAAACAAATTCGAACTAAATTGTCAATTGATTCAACACCGAGGGACTAAAACAGTAAATAACCACACAAATCCGAGAATTCAAATCTTGTCAGCGAAAATGACGACCTTTAATTGTGGATCTAATTGAGAATAGAATCAAATGCGAGGTAACAAATTAAAAAAATCAAAGAAAAAAACTGCATTAGAACGATGAAAAAATGGGAGGGGCTCATTGCGCAAATTTCCCTTCGATCCAAAAACGCGCGAATCTAGTCTCATCCGGGTCGGGTTCAAGTGCGGGTCATGGCCACTGAAACGGTACCGTTTGGAAGCTACTGATGCAAACTTCAAACGGCGTCGTTTCAAAAATCAGCATAAATAAATAAAAAAAAACCTTAAACTAAACCTGATCTACCATTTGAAACAAAAACCTAAGCAGTCTCCTCTCATTGCTACGCCGTTTCGTGCCTTTAACCTCCTTCCGACTCGGATTGCGATGAAGTAGAAGGCAAGTCGGCCACCAAGTAAGCGTATTCTCCTTTTATTCATCTTTTCTTTCGTTTTAGCACATAAAACCATGAAAAATGAAAGGAAAACAAAAGAAAAAGAAAAATAATGAAATCACCTTCGAATTTCTGATATATGCTCTTTTCTTTTTTTATTGATTTTTTTCAAAATCGGATCCCTTTTACAGTGTTGTATTTGGCTTTATATAGCCGAATCGGAAAAAAATAAAAATAAATAAAAATAACATCTCTTTCTCTGCTATTTCTGTTTTTCAATTTTTTTGCTGTCCTTTTCTTTCTTCTGCGTGGTTGTTTGTTTGTTTGCTGCGCAGGTACGGTTGTACGAGGGCCAGCTGGGGCGTATGGATGCCAACGTGGCGCGGTGGTGGTGAAAACCGAAGGTGGCATGTTGCAAGGATGCTGCGGTGGCGGCTTAGTTTGCTGCCTAAGGTTTCTGATTTCTCAATGTTTAGGCTAGTTTGGGCTTGTAATTTCTGATTTGGGCCAGTAATGGGTTTATTTTATTGTATTTGGTTTTGTTTGATTCTTTATTTATTTGGATTTGGGTATGCTTTGGGCCTGGTCAAAGTAGGCCTATTACAGCTGTCCCTCTTTGCTCGTTGTCGTGTAACGAGAATGGAGCAAAGACTTTGAAAATGACCTATTTTGCTTGGCGCTGTCAAACATTGACCTCTTGGTGCTCGCTTTCTTCAAGTAGCTTCATTCCATCCTACTGCTTTTGATCCACTCCATTGTGACAACAAGGAGATAGGATTCGTTGCCTGTAGCTTCAATCTTTTTAACTGCAATGTCGGGGAAGCAAGATTCGCCGTTGTGGCTTTAAACCGTTCCACTGCACCGCCTGGGAAATAAGATTCGCCGTTGTAGCTTTAATCTTTTTAACTGCAATGTCGGGGAAGTAAGATTCGCCATTATGACTTCAATCTGTTTCACTGCACCGCCTGAGAAGTAAGATTGTCGTTGTGGCTTCAATCTTTTTAACTGGAATGTCAGGGAAGCAAGATTCGCCGTTGTGGCTTTAAACTGTTCCACTGCACCGCCTGGGAAATAAGATTCGCTGTTGTAGCTTTAATCTTTTAACTGCAATGTTGGGGAAGCAATATTTGCTATTGTGGCTTCAATCTGTTCCACTGTACTGCCTAGGACGTAAGTTTTGCTATTCTCAGTCTGCCTCACTGCAACTTCAGGGGGATAAGACCTGCTTTCTCAGTCCACTCCGCTGCAACCTCAGGGAGATAAGACTTGATGCGATCCACTCTACTACAACTTCAGATAGATAAGATCTATTATTTTAATCCATTCCACTGCAACTTCAGGGAGATAGGATTTTTGGCTTCGATCTGCTTCATTGCCGATACAAGAAGGCAAGATTTGGTGTCTTCGATCTGCTTTGCTGCTAGTACAGGAAGGCAAGGCTAATGTCTTCGATCTACTTCACTGTCAGTACAGGAAAGCAAGATCTGCTATCTTTAACCTACTCTACTGTAACCCAGTGAGGCAAGGCTAGTGTCTCGATCTGCTTCGCTGTCAATGCAAGAAGGCGAGATCTGCTATCTTTAACCTGCCCCGCTGCAACCGAGTGAGGCAAGGCTAGTGTCTTCGATCTGCTTCACTGTCAGTACAAGAAGGTAAGATGCGCTATTTTCAACCTGCTCCGCTGCAACCCAGGGAGGCAAGGCTGGTGTCTTCGATCTGCTTCGCTGTTGATGCAGGAAGGCAAGATCTGTAATTTTCAACCTACTCCACTGCTGTTTATGGAGATAAGATCTGAAATTGTTTGGTCTACTCCACTGTAACCTTAGGGCGATAAGACATGATGCGATCTACTCTACTGTAACTTCAGATAGATAAGATCCTTTATTTTAATCCGCTCCACTGTAATCTCAGGGAAATAGAATTATTGGCTTCAATCTGCTCCGTTGTAACCTCAGGGAGATAAGATTTTTGGCTTCAATCTACTCCACTGCTGACCAGAGAGATAGGATTTATAACTTCATCGATCCGTTCTCTAGGGAACATGGCCTGTATAATGAACCTAATTATGCCTAATGATTAGGATGGCATGATCAAAATGAATCAAATGCTCCTAACTAGACATGTGTGAATGGTGCTTGCATGAATGTAGAATGCTATTTTTTAGAATGATCCTTTTTTTATTACGGATGTGCTACAACACCTTCCTGTTCGGCTGGCATTTTCAAAGAAACACTTAGTCAGATTGCCCCCCATTGTAAACCTCAAAGTTCAATCCACTGGGACGCAAAATTTGTACCATCATTCTGCCATTGTAACCCAAAGGTAGGAATATATGGCTTTTCCTCAATCCTCTCCTATCACAATTCAATGATACAGGGTCTAAATCTTTCTGGTCCCTCACACCATTCCCAGGGTGTTGTACCAAAGGCTCATGTGCAAATGAAGGTTCTCTTCTTCGAGGTAACCTCTTCCTATTGCGTGGTAATCATTACTTGCTTGTTTGTTGAAGCATTATCACCGACACGACATCTTATCACTCTGTTCTATCAATGTTTTTGCACAACAAAATCCAAAGAGAAAGTCTTAATTTAGACTCTTCCTTTTCAGATTTCCAACCCTTAAACTTAGTGCGTTGTAAACAATAATCCTGTTTCAGGTTCCTGTATTATTTAGAAACTTCTAGAGTAATATGCAAAACTTCCCTTGTGAAAGTTTTATTAGTCCATTAATCATTATTCCAATGCAGCATGCTTGCAAAAAGGGGTCATAACAATGGATAAGAATAAAGTTGGTTCTAAGCATAGCTTGAAAGGAATAAATTGTCAAAAATAGAAAAGAAAGATAACAAAGAAATTGATTGGGAATGTGTATCTTGAAAAAGAATGAAGTATTCCAAGAACAACAAATTCAATAAAAATAGTAAGCAAATTGGGTGCCCCAGATATCGCAGCTTGAACTTCTCTGTACAAACTTTCTGAAGACCATTCTGAGTTTGACATGTGTTTAGGAGATCTACAGTACTTTGTCGATGCCCCAAGATGTCGCCTACCCTTTCCTGTTGGTTCAAGTATAGCAAGATCATCATATGCCCCAATCTGATCAAAATTCAAGTTGCTCTGATCACCTCATGCCCTATTCTGATCAATATTTTAGTCGCCCTTTTCGGGTTTTCAACTCAAATCCCCTTTGGTCTCAAGGCGCCCTTTGCGGGTTTTCACCTTGGCCTTTCCATTTTTTTCTTTTTTTTTATTATTATTTATTTTTATTTTTTGGACTTAAAGCTCCCTTTGCGGGTTTTCACCTTGTTCTCTTTTTTTTTTAAGAATCAAAGCGCCCTTTGTGGGTTTTCACCTAGATCCCTTCTCCTTTTTCAAGCGAAGTAATTCTTGACTAAATCTGAGTTTACAGGATCTAACAATTTTTACCATCCATCCCACTCAAGATCAGAGCTCCTCTGGAAAATTCCTTTGGTATCCTTTTGTGTAAGAAAGATCTTTCTCAACACTAGGTTCCCTTCATAGAATTCTCTGAGACGAACCTTCTAGTTGTAAGCCAGCATCGTTCGCCTTTAGTACATTTGACTCTGCTGAATAGCTTTTAACTTTTTCCTCTATCAAGTTCAACTAAGCACATCGCAATTGGGTCCATTCTGCTTCGTCCAACTCTTAGCTCAACCGACACCTAGAGAGAAGAGATTTATACTTCAATGGGTAAAACTACCTCTATCCCACAAACCAAAAATAATGTTGCTCTGGTGGAAGTCTTGATAGATGTTCGACCAACAAGGAGGGCAAATGGTAATTTCTCATGCTAGCCCTTGTAAGTCTTAGTCATTTTTCGCAATTCAATACAGTAATGAACTGTGATGTCTGATTTTGAATTGATCACAGACCTCAGCTATCGTGCTATCATTCCTGATATCATCTTCTCTGTAATTCTATACCAGCATATAATGACATTGGCACATGAAACAACCTCTATTCATTTGATGAAGTAATTAATAATCTCAACAATAAAGCAATGCCCATTAGAAGCCTTCGATGATGATGATGTTCATGCTCCATTTCACTCAAAATCTGAGTCGCCCTTTTCGGGTTTTCAACCCAAATCCACCTTTGGTCGCAAAACGCCCTTTGCGGGTTTTCGTCTTGGCCTTTCCTTTCCTTTTTTCTTTTTGCCATTTTCAATTTGATTTTTTTCTTTTTTCTTTTTTACTTTCTTTTTTGTTTTTTTTTCCGTTTTTTTATTTTGATTTTTTTTATTTTTTTATTTCGATTTTTTTTATTTTGATTGGGAATTTTTTTTGATTGAATCTGAACTCATTGAATTAGGCAAGTTCTTGTTATCCCATTTTGATCAGAACCAATGTTTTTCTTAATAAAGTCTCCCACATAAGATCTTCCACTTTCATCTTGTATGCGAAAAATCTTCTTTGGTATCAAATTTCTTTCACAAAGCTTTTTGGGGAAAATTTAACTATGACGAAAAACTTTGGATCTTCCTTTTCAATAGAATGAAATTCAACAAAAGTGCAGAGCGATCGATTTCAATGGGCAAAGCTATGACAAACCAAAGAGAAAGGCACTCCCTGCATTCTTTGACCCGAATGGCCACACTTTATAGCAATATGTTCCCCATAAGGTGATGAATGTGGTCCCTCCCATATCTTCAAGGTGTATCTTTATCTGATTGTATCCAGAGAAGCCATCTGTGAAGGAAAATGGTGAGTAGCCTGCCATGTTATCCACTAAAGTGTGAAAAGCAATGAGTTTTGAGACTGACTTTGTTCAAATCCCTGTAACCACATACATTCTTATTTTCCCATCTTTTTTCAAGGACTAGTACAATGTTGGCTACTCATTCTGAATGTTTGATCGCTTGTGAGAACCCAACATCAAAGTACTTTTTGACTTTTTCTTAGCACGATATAAGGCCTCATTCTCCTGAGCTTCTGCTGTACTGTCTTACAATCTTCTTTTACAGGAAGACTGTATACCACAATGTTGGTGCTTAACTAGGGCATATCCTAGTATGACCATACGAAGGCGTCTTTGAATTCTCAGAATAACTCAATGAGGTCTTATTTCGTCTTTGCAGACATGTCAATTCCCATCTTCACCAAGCTCACAATTTCTCATGGTTCCTTGTGAGGTAAGATCCGTCTTATCCTCTTGTTTACCATCCTCAACAAGTCCGGAGATAGGCTATAATCTATGTCATCTTCCAAGTCATGAGATCCCTCTAAACACATGCCTCGATCAAAAGGAAAATCTGAGTCTGTAGCAGCGTCATTCATGTAATTGATATCTGGGGATCCATAATAAGCACCAAAGAATATACAAAAGAATGTATAAATTTATGAATAATTATTTGTACAATATGATTATGAATGAATGAATGAATAATGTGGAAGAAAATCCAAAAAATGAAGTAATCAAAGATAATTATTCAAAAAGAATGAAAGAACATTAACTCAAAAATGATCGTAAAGATGTATTTTATTAGAATAATAACGTTCGGACATGAGCTTATTTCACAAAGAAGTTCTTATTGCTTCTAGGCTAAAAGAAACAAGTGTGTTCTGAATATTACTCTAAGTAAGCTCTAAATACTATAGGGATTTCTTCTGCAGTCCAATTGCTTAAAACACTCCCAGGGTTATAGGGGCGGATATCTAACAAGGCCCCCTTCTTGAGTTGCTTTTTCACAAATAACATTGATGTGAACATTTCTCATCTTTTTCATGCATTGCCTTCGCTCCATTATCAATCATGATTGGGTAGCGGATTTTCTGTACTGGAGGAATCATCAAATTTGACGACGCCCATACTGATAAGCCTCTCAATCACTTTTTTAAAGGCAATGCAATTTTCTATGGAATGCCCGTAATTCCCGCATGATATTCGTATTGTGCATTCGCGTCGTACCATTTGGGGTACGGAGGCTGTGGAGGTATTAAGTAGAAAGGGGCAACAATGTGCGCATCGAATAAGCTTTGATACAGCTCCTTATACGACATCGAATTGGCGTGAACTGGAGGTTCTCAGTGCCTTGTTTCACACCAGATTCTTGTCTTGATGAACCTTGTTGACTAGCAACCACTTTTCTTGGCTGGTTCACCGTAATCGATTTGTTGTATATGCTCATGTTGTTTACCTCATTTTCCTTTCTTCTCGAGGCTGACCTTTTGTTACTCTCTCCTGCTTCTATTTTCCCATTTCTTATGGCATTCTCAATCATTTCGCCATCCATTACTATATCTGAGAAGCTTCTTGTAGCACTTTCCAGCATGTGCGAGATGAACGGGGCCTTTAAGGTATTGATAAAGAGCATCGTAGTTTCTCTTTCTCGGAGCAGCGGCTGGACTTGGATAGCGACTTCCCTCCATTTTTGTGCGTACTGCCTAAAACTCTCACTCGGTTTCTTCTCCATATTTTGTAATGTAATTCTATCAGGGGTTATATCCGTTACATGGTTGTACTGTTTCATGAATGCTTGTGCTAGGTCCCTCCATGAGCCAATCATGGTACGGCTCAATTGATTGTACCATTTAGACTCTGCCCCTACCAAACTGTCTTGGAAGCAGTGTATTAGCAGCTGATCATTGTTAACGTAGCCAATCATCCTTCTACAGAACATAGTGATGTAGGCTTCGGGGCAGCTAGTTCCATTGTATTTTTCAAATTCAGGAATTTTGAACTTGGGAGGAAGTACTAAGTCTGGGACTAAGCTTAGATCTTTAGCGTCGATTCCCTGATTACTATCAGCACTTTCCAAGGCTTTGAATTTTTCCTCTAACCATTTATACCTATCTTCCCATTGTTTTGGCAATTCCGTGTTCGCCTTTCCTTCTTCAGCTGCTTCATCAAAATCGGGAATGATAGGATTAATTAGGTTATCTCCCAAGCTTAAACTTGATCCTCCTTGGAAAATCATGTGGATCATGACACTAGTTTGTAATTGTTGAGGCCTAATTGTGACAGACGGTCTTCTTGGGTATATTTCAGCTTGAGTTTGTACATTTGGTGGAGTGAAACCCGAAGGATATAATAGATCCTCATTACCTTCTCCAAGATTGGCCATAGGGCCCTTTCCCTTATCTACTCCTCCCGTTAGTAGATGGGTCAATTCAGACATCGCATCTTTTTGAGCTTTGATCAATTTTTCCATAATGTCTTTTTTGATTTTATCTAGCCGCTCTTGCATTTGCACTTGTAACTGTTCTTGCATATCCTTTTGCATTTGCTCCAGCTTCTCTAATCTTTGATCCATTTCCTTAGTTTTGCGACGAGTACCGTAAGGGTGTTTGGTTGGTTGGTTTTCCAGATTAACTGAAATAAATTTACTCAATTAGACTCTTTCAATGAATTTTAATGCATATGATGTCTTGTAATGTAGATACATGAAACGAATGCCTAAAAAGACATTGATTCTGATTCAATTACATTTAGAAAACTTTACTAGAAGGCAAATTTCTTTACATAAAGCAGATGCATGTACGGCCTCGCTTTTATATTCCAAGAGACAACATCAATCTTTTCCTTCATTCGCATGTTTAAGATAAATCCCATAAATTTCCAATAGATGCCACTGCTAGCTCCCTTTTCTTGATCCTGGTCACGATCTATCGTTTTCCTATCCTCGTAATGCTCATCAGACTTTTTAAGGGAATTGGAACGTCGAAGGCTCCTGGACAATCATCTTGAATCTCCAGGCCACGAAGTAAAGTCACGAACTCTTCCATCGTCCTTCTTGCGTTTCTCGGAATGCATTCAGACAGTCGTATTATTTTCCACTTTATCAAGAAATTCGTATTCCATGACAAGCTTTCTAAGTTAGTAATCGAACTTGAATCAACATCTCTCTCCTAAGATGCAAATCCAATGCAGTCATAATCAAAACAAAATAAAACGGGTTAGTACAAAACGAAAGCAAACAAAAAGAATACCTAGTCGGGTAAGCACTAAGGGTTTGGAGTGGCTCTACCTAGGATGGGTTCTTAAGGTCTTCTACATGCAGTTTAGTTCTAAAGTCAAGGTACCCGAACAGTAGATTCCTCGATCTTCACCCATTATAGGCTCATACAGACTGAGTTCGGTTCAGGGGAATACATTTCCCTATGGCTGCATAGAGATGAAAATCTCACGAAGATATAGGTACAGATGTATCTCGAAAGCGATCCACTATCCTGCACGAAGGTGAAAACCTCACGAATGAGTAGCTTTTCACTCTCACTTAAAAGGGTAAGACTAAACAGTCTTTATGCAATATGATGCCAAAATATAGAGCTCAATTTACAGTAATCATACAAACAAATGCAAAGAGAAGATCGTAATTTTTCAAATCAAATTTTTAATTTTCGATAATAAGACAAAAACAGTGAATTTTACGGCCTGACTCTCTTATCCTCCCCAGTGGAGTCGCCAACTGTCGAAACCGTTTTTATTTATTTGAAAAACGGGGATCGACTTTGAAAATGAAAATGGGAGTCGCCACCGATCTTTTATTGAGGTGTGATCGGTTCACTATTAAAAATGATTTTGGTTTGCGAAATTTGAGAAAACAAGTTTGGGAGTCGGTTATGCACGAGGAAGGGTTAGCACCCTCGTAACGCCCAAAATTGGTACCAAATTGATTGTTTAATGTCTTAGGGTCGAAATTTTGAAAAGATATTAAAATACAATCATTTGAAGTTTAAATTTGAATAAACCAAATTGAATAATAAGACGCACTCATTTCGAAGAAATAAATTGCCACACTCAGTGAGTTAGGGTGCAACAATTCAATCGTCAAAATTAAGTATGTCTTTTTAATTTGTAAATTTTAAAATTCATGTATTTTGAAAAGGTTATTTGGTCATTTAAGTCAAACGAGAAATCAGAATCCAATAAGTTAGGGTTCAATTTCTCGAAATTCTTAAACATCAAATATTGCCTTTATTTTAAAATCAATATAACAAAATGCCATATACAGTAAGTTAGGATCCAACATTTTGAAGTCTCAAAAGCTTTGTTTTAAAATTGTATGGTTTTACCAAAATAAACACTTGGCTATTCAAATTCATCTAGAAGAATTAAAGCTCAGTAAGTTAGGGCACAATTCTTTCAATAACTATGAACATCAAGCTTTTTTGAAAATTATGAAATAAATGGATTGTAGTGCTTTAATAAAATACAATTTTTTTACAAAAGAAGCATGATTGAATAGCAATACATAATGTAAAAGATAAATAGCAACCCAAACCTACACTAAGAAGTAACAGGCAAGATAGGTGAATACAAATAGCAATAATAATTTTAATATTATACAAACACCAATATTAATAATTAAGCATCAAATAAGTCTATAATCAATCTCCTAAAAACATACCTCAAAACAATGAAAAGGAAAAAAATTGTAATCAATATATCCATTATACAAAAATTCAAAGATAAATTACATACATGACTTCAAAATAAACTCAAAAAGATATTAAATTGTTAATATTTGGAACAAATTAGGAATAGGTTTAAAGTAAGCAATATTTATTAATTAAACATGATAATACATATAAAAATAATAATGATACATACATACTAATATATAAAAAATTAAATAAAATATATTACAAAATTTTAAAAGGAATTAATTACATATAAATAAAATTGATTTGAAAGACATCTGCAAATATATTAAAAAAACACTTAAAATTAATTATCATATTAAATCAAAACATTAATACGTACTAAAAATAATTTAATAAGCTACATACTTATATGAATAATAGTATTATAACAAATATTATTATGTAAAGATGTACCTATAGTAATATATATAAAAAGAGAAAATAAAAAAACAATATAAAATAAAATATCAAAAATTTGTTCAACTTACAATAAACTCCAATAAAATACATAAAATACTTAATAATGAAATAAATAATAATATATTATATTTAAAAAAAAATACCTGATGGATTTAAAACATCAATGTATAATAAATTTAAATAATATTAATTAACAAATTAAAATAATAGCACATTATATTTTAAAATTACACTCATAATAAATTTTAAAACAATATCAAATTTAAATATTAAAATAATATTATATTTTTTATAAATAAATATGTCAAAATAAATCTAATTATATTTGAAATTATGTACTAAAAAAAACTAAACTAAAATTGTAACCAAAATTAAAAGAAAAAAAAACAAATTCGAACTAAATTGTCAATTGATTCAACACCGAGGGACTAAAACAGCAAATAACCACACAAATCCGGGAATTCAAATCTTGTCAGTGAAAATGACAACGTTTAATTGTGGATCTAATTGAAAATAGAACCAAATGCGAGGTAACAAATTTAAAAAAATCAAAGAAAAAAACTGCATTAGAACGATGAAAAAATGGGAGGGGCTCATTACGCAAATTTCCCTTCGATCCAAAAACGCGCGGATCTGGTCTCATCCGAGTCGAGTTCAAGTGCGGGTCATGGCCACCGAAACGGTACCGTTTGGTCGTTTCAAAAATCAGCATAAATAAATAAAAAAACCTTAAACTAAATCTGATCTGCCATTTGAAACGAAAACCTAAGCAGTCTCCTCTCATTGCTGCGCCGTTTCATGCCTTTAACCTCCTTTCGGCTCCGATCGCGACGGAGTAGAAGGCAAGTCTGCCACCAGGTAAGTGTATTCTCCTTTTATTCATCTTTTCTTTCGTTTTAGCACATAAAACCATGAAAAATGAAAGGAAAACAAAAGAAAAAGAAAAATAATGAAATCACCTTCGAATTTCTGCTTTATGCTCTTTTCTTTTTTTATTGATTTTTTTCAAAATCAGATCCCTTTTACAGTGTTGTATTTGGCTTTATATAGCCGAATCGGAAAAAAAGAAAAATAAATAAATAAAAATAACATCTCTTTCTCTGCTATTTCTATTTTTCAATTTTTTTGTTGTCCTTTTCTTTCTTCTGCGTGGTTGTTTGTTTGTTTGCTGCGCAGGTACGGTTGTACGAGGGCCAGCTGGGGCGTACGGATGCCAACGTGGCGCGGTGGTGGTGAAAACCGAAGGTGGCATGTTGCAAGGATGCTGCGGCGGCTTAGTTTGCTGCCTAGGGTTTCTGATTTCCCAATGTTTAGGCTAGTTTGGGCTTGTAATTTCTGATTTGGGCCTGTAATGGGTTTATTTTATTGTATTTGGTTTTGTTTGATTCTTTATTTATTTTGGTATGCTTTGGGCCTGGTCAAAATAGGCCTATTACACCCACGCACTAGCAACTCGAGGTTGAGGATAACGAAAAAGATCAAGTGGTTGAATAAGCCAAAAATGACTTAATCTACCTGATCAGAAGACACAAGTATAATCTAAGTAACAAGTTTAAAAATATAATTTATTGTGGCAACTTTACATTATAATCCAACGTGTAATTATTCTATACACAACTTTTGAGCTAATAAAAATATCATTTATTATTTGTTATATATCACATTTACATTTCAATTATTTTTATTTTTCTTCATTACGTTTCCAATATTAAAAGAATTTTATTAAAATTATAAACCTAAATTAATCTAAACCTCTGGTCTATGTTTCTATGGATAAGCAAACGATGATTAAAAATCGACTTTAACCGTCCAGATTGATTCACTTTGATTTTGGACCATTGGAGAGATTATAACCTTATTAATTTTTTATATATTCAAAATATTTATATCTAAACTCAAACTCAAATATCTTTTATTTTATATGTTTTACAAGTTTTTAAATTTTATGTTATAAATAAAAAAATTTTAATTTATTACTTATATCATTAATGTTACATTAGAAACAAACTCAAAATTTACATACAAAACTGTTATCACTCCACATGTAATTTTACTTCCATCTATATTGTGGGTGTAACATAGTTCAGTATTATATAATAAAT
Organism: Gossypium hirsutum; assembly: GCF_007990345.1. NCBI lineage: Eukaryota > Viridiplantae > Streptophyta > Magnoliopsida > Malvales > Malvaceae > Gossypium > Gossypium hirsutum. The sequence continues at coordinate 16,570,632 of NC_053437.1, read as the reverse complement.
CAATTGGTGGAAATGATAATATTAAATTTGTATATATCTTTATTATACATATACAAGTCTCAAATTGTTTGGGGTTAAAAATATTTTATGCTCAAATTTTTGAAGCTTATTCTCCAGCCCAAATCATTACAAATCTAAGTCTATACCGACAAACTCTAACTATACCTTAATCTACGAAATTAGTTGTATTGATTGTGAGTGATGTACCTTGTCTTTTAGTTATACTGTCAACCTAAATTTCTGCCCTCACCTGGTTTGATTGGTGGGCAGCCAATTATGTTTAGTTGTTAAGCTGCCAATTTACGCATACGAAACCTGATCATCCTAGTCCCCATTGCATGCGCATCTTAGGGAACAGCGAACCACCACCTATGTTTATTTATTTCCCATAGTCGTACAGAATCAATTGTTGCATTAGGCTGGGTATCCAACCAAGCTGTGTCAACATTTATAAGCAATTTATTATATGGGATGCTTTGGGGGGCTGAATCCTGATATATAGCTAAACATGTGCAAATCAATTATCCATTTCTAGATTACTAATCAAACATTACCACTATGCTTAAATTAACCACTGCTGGTTAGCTCAATTAAGATGAGACTCTTGAAGGGAGAAAACTAACAGTTGCAAGTTTCACTCTTGAATTCAAAAGTAGGGATTGTAAATATATATATGAAATCCATTCGATCCGATTTGATAGTATTACATTTGAATAATAATTGGATAAATCGAAATGAGATTCTATTCACCCTAACATCTTTATATTTTTAATTCCTAATTAAATTTTACTCTCCCAAATTCATTTCAACTCAAAATTTGTAGGCAAAGCAACTAATATACGTAAACCATATATAAATATATATGTTTGTAAACAAAGCATGATTTGTTAGCAACTAATATACGTAAACCGTATATAAATATATATGTTTGTAAGATCCACGCGGTATCAATCAGTCCAGCTTAATAAATTTATTAAAACAAGCAACAAAAATTGGATTGAATAGGATCGAATATTATAGAATTTTTAAATTTAAGTTCACATATTTTAAATAGGGGTGAATTTGAAAGGGAGTCACAGTGGTAGAACTTCAAGTCAGGGTTGCAATCACTGTTGAGAAGAAATGTTTGTGAAGGATTTATATGGGATCGTGACTGAGTTTTGTTTCAGCTTTGAGTTTCAATTTCTGTTAAATACACAATCACTCTGAAAATGTAAAGCACAGGAGTGCGTTATTTATTGAAAAGAATGAAAGAATACAACAGCATAAGGTTATTCAACTACTAAATCAGCCTATCTAGCTATTTAGTTCTAATTAGCATCAGATCCATAAGACAAAAACCATGAAGCTTGGCAATTCACAGTGATATTAAAGAGAAAAAAAAGAAAGTATATTTATATTGTGTATTGATTAATTAGTTGGTAAGTATGTTAAGAAGTAGAACTCTAGTCTGAATCAAACGTCTAAACATGCACTCTATCTCAGCTTCAAGGTCCTCAATCGTTATTTCCACTGCCTCCAATCTTTTATTCGCGCTTTGAACTGCCATTTCATCGCTTACATCATAAACTCTCCGCCAACTCGATCTCATGAACTTGGCTGCCAAATACCCTTTACTTGATCTTCTTTCCAACCAAGGAATAGAAATGAGGGAAAGCAGCGACTCCACCACAGATATGGCAGTCGCACTCACTTCTCTTAGCACATCCACAACCACCGTCAGGTTGTCGTCAATGTCACAAGTGATGATGGGCTTGTTTCTCATCCCTTTCAGTGATTGCAAGCACTTGAGGGTCTCTTTCTTTAGTTTCTTTGAGTATCGGTTGTAAACTGCTATTTTGGTTCCAATATCAGCCTCATCGGTGCTTACACGGCGCAAAGTGAATTGTAGGTCTTGTACATGTTCCTTGACAAGTAAAAGAATGTCCCTGGAAATGCCACAAACATCCAACATCCTTAGAGATGATTCGGACACTTGATGAACCCATTGTTCTTGACCTTGGTGAACAAGCGCTCGCTTGATTATTGGTGAGTGCAGGAGGTCGTTAGCTGAGTTATGCAAGTCTCTGAGAGCATTGAAATTCAGGTTTGCCATTGTCGAAATATAAAGAGATTAACAAGAAGGGATTGAGGCTGACGGAGGGGGGGCTGTGGAAGGCCAATTGCTTCTTCAACCTGGCTTTATATTGATACCATAAACGACAACTTATCCTAAACTAGATCTCAGATCCATGGGTAAAGGACTACGAAGTATCGTTGACAGTCAGTACGGGCTTGGGACAATTGGTAACAGCTAAGGGACCAAATTTGTCTGTAGGAACCTTCCGCATGAGATACAGACAAGCCATTTTTATGATATTCCAACGTCTTTTTATTTTCTTTATCCTACATATATATATATATATAATAGATAAAAGATCAAGAATACGATATTCCAAATATATGAGTAAGCTTTAAAAAAAAAGGATCATATTCATTTTGAATACACATACTCGGAAGTCAGAGTAAGTTGTTGGGTGTTGTGACATCAACTGGTATAAGAAAAAAAGAATGCATGCACGAGGAATAGGATGCCAGCTTGTGTTCAATTCTTATAGGCAGAAGAGACAAGATGTTGCAGAAGGGGGATTTAAAAATTTAGAATGCTAATCTTTATATATATATATATAATAGTGTTTTGTGTTTTATTGTTTCTGGTAATCTACTGTGTTGTGGTTATGTTTACTGAGAAGGCAACAGAAAATCTGATTAACTGATATTCTAGATTTGGCACTCCCGGTGAGGGAATTTCCGAGAAAGTTAAATGAAGATTCCTTCATATATTTGAATAAATAAAACTATGCTGCTGCATGCGCCATGCATTAGGACGGCTCTGCAATTGTAAAAGATGAAAACTCACTTCCGTTGGAAATGCAAAGAAATTGAGAAAAAAAAATTGTTAAACCGTTACTATTTGAGAGAATTGATTATGTAAATTTACTGTTTTATCCCTTAAAAAACAATATAATTAGGATGTCATTTTCCTATTTTTCATACAACATAACAAGAAAAACAATTTCTCTCATTCTTTTGTTGTCTAAATTTTGGTATTCTGTGAAATTACACGAGAGGAAAATTCTATCTAGGAGATTGAGTTTTAAGCGAGACCTAATCTGTGACCTCTCTAATCCTATTTGGGAATTGAACCTAGTAAGGTTTTGCCAGTTTTCTTCCAGCTTATTTTTCAATCAGATTTTCAACCAACTGCTTTCGTTTTTTTGGTTTCGATTCCTTTCGAGAAGAGTAATACCAATTGTGTTCTACCTTCTTTATTCGAGTGTACAAATATTGAAGTACTATATTAAACTTAGGAGGTGACGTCCACTACACAATTTCACCGATCAGGTAAAATTTGCTTTTAAGGCCGTGATTCTTCCATGACACAGTGATTGCTTTATTTATTTGTACTCAAGTTTAATTCCCTATCAACACTAACGGTTTTGTTTTATAGTCTCCAACTCTATCCATAGCCCTCACTACCTTCTCGAAGTCTAGCTATCTAGCTATACTTATGTTTTTTTAGGTTAAGTTCTTCTATTAGTCCCTGTACTTTACAAATTTTGTGGATTTATCTTTGTATTTTAATTTTATCATTTTTAGTCTTGTACTTTTCAAAATTTAAAATTGTAGTCATTAACAAATTATAATTGTTAAGGTTATTAAGTTCCACTATTTACAAAAGTTGATGTGGTAAATATATCAACTTGTTATTTTCACATATTATTCACTAAAAATCCAGTTACATGGGTTAACAACTGTCATTTGTGTCAATTAAAATTTAAAAATTCAAAAAGTATAGGGATTTAGAATGATCAAATTGAAGAATATGAACTAAATGTATAACTGTACAGATAATACATGACTAGTAATTAAATTTAACCAAAAAAATTTAATTTCTATTATTTATGTCGGGATTAAAATTTCAAAAATTAAAAAGTATAAATACTAATGGCAGAAATTAAATTTTTTTTAAATTACCACACCTAGAGTTGGGACTATTATTCCCCAAATTTCATTTTCATTTTGCTAACAGGTGCTAATATAATTATACCCGGTCGGTTGAAGTGATTTTTATTTATTTAATTAATTTTGCAAGTTGCAAAACTTCCCTTAATAAGGAAAAAAAATAGTGAAAATCTTATGACGCTTAGTATATATTTTTATATTATAAATGAATTGAGTACTTTTATGTAGGGATGAAGTAAAATTGGTAAAATTTTGAAGGTTTAAATTAAAAAATTTATTTTAAAAGGACTTAAATTAAATAATAAAATTTAGGAGGAAAAATAAAATTTATTCAAAAAATTAAAAGCTTAGATAAAATTTTTAATATTTCGCAGAGACTAAAAATGATAAACTCTCCCGAAGGGCAATGTGTTTAAATAAATAAGCCAGCTGATGAGCTAAGAATATGAAGTACAATTGACGTTCTAAGGAGTACTATTTTTTTTTCTCTAAGGTTAGGTATTTATTAGAGTAAGCTTAGTAACTAATTCTCTGTATTTATAGGCCTATTAAAGGGTAGGTGCTAGCCACAAGTTTTAAAACTGCTCCATATTCAGGGCGAAGATCAAACTCTCAACCACTAGTTAAGGTAAGAGAAATCCTTACTATCTCACCTAACTCCCGTGATTTATGGAGTACTAATTTTGTGCCTTCAAAAATCTGTTTTATTATATAACCTGTCTGGTGATGATAATTCAATAAACGGAGGTTTTAGTCTACAATCACTCATTTTCATTAGGGGCAAGCAATGTTCTGTCTCCAACTCATGAGTATTGCATCACCTCTGCACTTGGGCTATATTTTAAGATCAAACCAACCACCAATCACTCCAGATGACTGCCAATATATTTTTCTTGAACTTTTAAAAGAAAAAGAAGAAAAGAGAGAGACCAAATAGAGAATAAATTATTTCCAAAGTTTTCATTTTAAAAAAACAAGAACATATCTTGGATTTAAGTCGATTTGAAAGTCAATATCGAATATCAGAGAAAAAATTATTTGAACCTTAGTTCTTAGATTCGTGATGTCTAAAGTTATTTACAAAAATCTTTAAAAATATAAAATACTACTACAAAATTGTAAAACTTTTATAAAATATAAATAAAATTATAAAAATTATAAATTTATTAATATATTTAAAAATATGTTATAATTTTTATAAATAGTAAAAATAATAAAAATATCATAACATTATAAAATTTATTAGAAATTGTAAAATATTATACATATTATAATAAATTATTAGAAATTGTAAAATATTGTAAAAAAATATTAAAATTTTAAAAAAATTGTAGCACACCGAAAATCGGGTTAGAAGAAATTGAGTTTTGGAAACCAAGTATGGTCATCGTTCGATTTTGAGTTTAGATTTTGGAAATTTTTAACAAGGAAATTGATCTGATTTAGTAGTTAAGTGTTCTGGTCATGTGTGAGAGGTTCTGGGTTTGAACCTTATTCCTTGAAATTTTGTTATTTTTATCAAACCCTTACTCTTGATCGCTTGGCATAAGTTCTATTTTCGATAAACTAGTTATAAGAATGAGCTTGCTAGTTCAATAGTTAAATATTTGCATACCTTTTAGTCTTGGGTTCGAGTCTTGGCAAAAGTTAGGAAGATGTTTTTACTGAACTGCCTTGTGGGGTAGTTTATTTTAGTTAATTAGACTTTCCCAAAACAAAAACTCCCTTTTTGTTTCACATTGTTTCATTTTTTTTTCTAACATTACGCTTTTGCTTTCTTCTTTATTGATTCGGTTTCACCGTTTCAAGTTCCTTTCTTTTTGTGCTATGTTACGTTACATTGATTCTGTACAGGGTCTGATTTCTCCGTTTTAGTTCAATTCGTTGGCCAGTAAGCTCAATTGAAAGTTCTGGTGTCGAAAGTTCTTCGACATAACTGCGATTTTGGAATGTTAATTTTAGCGATTTGACTCCGAATTAATCATTTTGTTGGACAATTGCTTGTCGTTAGGAGTGAACAAAACTTGATTCGACTTGAAAAAATCGAAAAAAATTAAATTTCGAGTTAAATTAATCAAGTTATTCGAGTCAACTCGAATTTTTTTTTCGAATTTCGAGTTCGAATTGAGTTGAGTTTTCGAATTCAAATAACTCGAATAATTCAAATATCAAACTATAATATTTTACATTTTTATCCCAAACTCCCAAACCTTTTTATTTTTCTCTAAAAACTTTTACTCCTTCCCACTTTTCTTCCAAAACTTTTACTCCCATCCCAACCCTCCCCATCTACCCAAAATCCATTTCCCACAAAAATTTTACTCTCCCATTTACTTTTCCTCAAAATTTTACTCCCAAAAACCCTCAAAACTTTTTATTTTCCCCCAAAATTTTTACTCCCTCCCACTTTTCCCATAAAACTTTTACTCCCTTCTCATCTCATCCCCCATCTACCCCAAACCCATCCTCCAGCCCCAATTTTTTTTTAAATATTTTCCCTTCAAAATTTTACTCTCCCTATTTACTTTCCCTCAAACTTTTACTTCCTAAAACTTTTTATTTTTCCCCTAAACTTTTACTTCTCACCCTTTACTCCCAAATAAAAAATCAAAATTATCCAAAAAAAATCTCTAAACATAAATAGTAATAATTTTATTTATATCTACTATTTATATTGTAAATTAAATTTCACATTTTATATTATTTATATTATTGAATTGTTTAGTCATATTGAATATTTATATTAAAATTGAATTATTAATGATGCCATAAAATATTCGTGTTAAAATTTTATATTGGTATCAATTTCACATTTTATCTTTAAAATAACTTTTATTAAAAAATCACATTTTTACATTTAATATATATTTTAATTCCAAAATACATAGTGGCGAGAATCTAAAGATAATTGAAACAACTAAGCAAGCAAAGAAGCTAACTCATATATAAAATATTAATAAATAAATTATGAGGTGATGAAAGTTAATTTGATTACAGTAGGTGACAGTGATTACAATGACCCAAAATTATTTTTTAAAATTTAACTCGAACAAATATATTCAATTCGATTCGATTCGAATTCCATCTGACTCGACTCGATTCGAGAAAATTTTAAATAAAATTAGGATGATAAAATATGATTCGTCAACTCGATTAACTCAAAAATTTTTAAGTCGATTCGATTCGATCGAACGCTCACCCTTACTTGTCATTTAGGGACAATAATTCATCCTTGTTGCTCCTATATCGAGTATGTATTAAGTGGGTGCCGAAACCCCTCTTTTTGCGTTTTTAGTTGTCGAAAAATAGGACTGTCGACACCACACGGCCAGGGACATGGGCATGTGCCCAGGCTATGTGAGCCACACGGGTAAGGATATGGCGTGTACCCAGGCCACGTGAGCCATACAGAAAAAGGACATTGACGTGTGTCCAGGTTGTGTAACTTACTGTTTACGCTTTAGAACCACACGGCCAGGGACATGGGCGTGTGCCCAGGCCATGTGAGCTACACGGGCAAGGACATCGGCGTATGCCTAGACCGTGTGAGCCACACTGGCAAGGACATGGGTGTGTGCCCAAGCTGTGTGAGCCACACGGGCAAGGATATGGGTGTGTGTCCAAGCCATGTAACTCACTGTTTATGATTTAGAACCATACAGGTAGACGACATGGGCGTGTGCCCAGGCCGTGTGAGCACGGGCAGGGACATAGGCGTGTGTCCAGGTTGTGTGGCATATGAATAGGATCCAAATCTTATTTTTTGAAACTGTGAGTGTTGCCTAACACGAGCACTAACCTCCATAATGTATTTATGACCTGAATTTGATCGTAAGAGGACTATCTGATGCTCTAAGACTGATATATAGATGATATATGCGATACTTGAACCTGTTAGACTGATGATGAACAACTTGTGATCTGTACGTATATCTATTATGTTTGAACCTAAATGAGTAGGATCTGTCAGAACGTAATGTGCTATTGTCTATGTCTTAAAATTATCAAGTACGACCTATATTCTGTTAAGTTAGTTGGTACGCCTCTGCGTTGCCCTATTGATGAAGAATATGCGATATCTGAACATGTTAGACTGATTGTTACTGATTCTGATTTATAACCATGCATGTGACTTCATGGCAAATCTCATTTGGTCTGTTGATGTTTGATAAGTTTGTTTTACAAAACATGGACCTCTATATTTACTAATTCTGTTATTGAGAGATAACATGACTTACATGCTCATTACTCTGATTCTGTATAAGCATGCCATGACACATTGCATGGGACTTGGGTTGAAGTAAAATGAGGAAGTTTCTGGCAGTTTAATGATCTGCACTATCTGGTGGTTTATCCACACTTCGGTTCCGGCAGTTTGACTGTACTATAGTGGCTTCACCACATATATTTGATTTGCAGTTTAATTGCATATTGATAAACCATTGTTGCTGGGCAACCAGAGGTGGCGGGTCATCATTGTCGGGTAACCCGGGATGACTTTATCGGTGTGTTTTGGATGGATGAGTTCGTGAAAGAACTCTATTTTGGTACGTAACGGAGTTTGGGACGACTGTTTCTGATAAATTTGCATTCTGATCTGTTTAAAAAACACTGCATCTGCATAAACATACATGTTCTGTACTATTCAGTATTGCTCTACTCTGTTCCATCTTGTTCTGTTCTGCTCTATTCGATTTTGTTCTGTTCGAATTACGTTGTTCTACTCTGTTCTGTTTTGCTTTGTTCTGTCGTGCTACCTCTGTTGAAACCTCTGTGATACTCTAGATCTGTTCCATACTGGTTATACAACTGTTATCAAATATTTGCGTTAGTATGATTTATATATTACATTCTGTTTATTTGTATTTGAGTTTGGTTATACGCGTGTTTGGTAACTCACCATTGTCTTACTTTTATTTGTTAGGAAGACATTTGATTTAGGATCGAACGGCGTGCGAGAGCTCGAATTATTTTGCACTGAGATAATTACAATTTAATCCTTTTGATCTATAATCTGTTTTGGACTTGTCTTATTTTTCTTTTTATAATCTTGTCAGTATCTACCAAGTCTAAAATGAAACTACAAAATCATCCAAACTAAAATGAATTTCTGGTTTTCAAAGTTAGAACTCTAAAAAGAAGTACGTTTTTACTACGTTGGTGTAACTCGTCCAGACTCGGCTTAAACTTCTAGGCTGGGTTTGGGGTGCTAGAAAAATAATAAAAATTATTGTAACTTGAAATAAAGTATACCTGCACTAATACATTTAAAATATTAAATTTTTTTATATAAGAATAGTATTTAGTTAAAAATAAAATAAATTTTATAAAAAAATCTAAAAATATTTTAATAAAAATTGACTCAATCTTATATCAAATTTTAAATATTTTAGAATACATCATGTTTTAGTACTTTTCCAGTATTACTAACAACATCTTTATTTGACTTGGCCCTTATTTAATGTCCGGAGTAAACATGTTTTATCCATTATCGTGCTCATACTCTCTTTATTTTATATCAAATTTCTTTAGAATAGTCAAACACTTAACAATAATGGACGACTTAGGGAGAACAATGACATTCGAATATTTACGAATATTTGATTTGCAATTGTGATCATAAATATTAAAGATACAAAAACTATTTATATTCAAATATTTTAAGGCAATGATTCGTATGTTAATATTTAGATATCCACTTCTATAACAACATGTTTTTTCAGTGGTGTTGAAAACGGTGATTTCGGGGCCACAAATCTGACGAGTGAGTCCGTAAATTTTACTATTTAATATTTGCAAGTCAAATATAGAATTACGTTGAAATTTGATTTAATGATTTTTATCAATTGAAAGAATAATTAGGTTCAAGTGGGATGTCCCTAAAGTAAAGTGATTTTAGAAAATGAGGTATCGGGACCTCGTTCCTATAAACTGAGCCCATAAATATTTTATTAAATATTTATGGAGTTTTATTAGGGTCATATTAAATTTTGATTAAGAAATTTTAGTGTTTAGTTGGTTAATTAATTAAAAAGGACTAAATCATAAATGTTACAAAAGTGGGTTTCTATTAGTTAAATGGGTTAAATGGTTAAAGAAATATAAAAAATGGACTTAGGTGGTAATTAAACCATATAAATGTGTAGGGGATATTTATGGACAAAGACTTATTGTTCATTAACTAAATTATTAAGGTTCAAAAGGTAATTTAATAATAAATAACATAAACAAATAAGAAAAGATGATTATGATATTCTCAAAGTGGTTTTGTTCTAGCCAAAACACCATGGAATTAAGCTTGGCAAATTCGGTTCTTACTCTTACTTGCATGTAAGTGATTTTAATTTTGTTTTTAGTAATTTTATATTTTTGTGATCGATTTAGCTTAATCTAGCTAGCCCGGGGGTCAATTCGTAAAATTGTTAAAATTTTAGAGACTTACCATGAATTAATTTTGTTGTTTTTTGAATTTGATTGATATAATAATAAGCTTGGCTGTTGAACAAACTTATTTTGTTAAGTGATTTTTTATGATTTTAAGGTTTAGGGACTTATTTATGAAAATGGTAAAATTCAACGAAAATATTGCGAATTGATGATACATATGGGTTGTTATAAGACTAGGTAAAATTTGGCTAACATGAATTTTAGCTAAAAATTGTAAATTTTTGGGTTTAGGGACTAAATTGTATGAAATTTAAAATGTTGGGGGTAAATTTGTAAATTGATAATGAAAAGGTTTAATTGCATAAAACTACTTTTTTTTAATGTTGGAAATGTATTAATTGGGTTAAATTATTATTTAGATCAAGAAATAACGTAACTGGATTTAAACCAAGGAAAAGCTAAAGTTTCGGACTAGTTGTTGACTTCGTTTTAGTAACCGTTTCAGTTGAAGTAAACTCGTAACTTGGTTAGCTCAATTAATTACTCTTTTGATAAATTATTATCTATTTGTGTACATTTGTGAACCAAATTTTTTGGCTTGAAGGAAACGAATAAAACCATAGTTGAAAGACATTATGACTCTATATCGGAACTGAATAAGACCATAATTGAAAGAAACTATGGTATCATACTGAAAACGAGTAAGACCATAGCTGAAAGACAATGGCATCATGAATCAGAAAAATAAGACCATGGTTGAAAGACACTATGACAACATGACGTAAAAATATATAAGACCATGGTTGAAAGACACTATGGCATCCTTCAACTATTTTCTATTCAGGTAACATGTTTTGGGTGAGATATGTATTATAAGATTGAATGTGGGATGAATGTTTTGACTAACATAGTTTGTAATAAATATTTTTGCCTTGGTGTAATTATATGTTTCATATGTCTATAAGTATGTTAACTAACGATGTTTGTGGTGTATAGGGAATTAAATGGATATACGAGTATTTTTCGAGTAGACAATGTTATTCTATTTGGTTCAACGGGCAATTAAAGTTTAAAACGAAAAGGTGTGTATATGATGAGTTATGTTATTGAGAATATGGAATGGAAATGTTATATATGTAGTTGAATGGTGTTAGGAATGTCCCGATTAAGCAACAAGTAAAAAAAACTGAATAAATTGAGAAATTGAACACACAAATTTAATGTGGAAAAACTCCTCCAAAGAGAATAAAAAACCACGAGCAAAGATAATTTTATTATAACGGCAAAAGAATGAAGAGTAAAAAAGATGGAGATAAAAAACTAAACCTCGAAAACCCAAAAACAAAGAACCCTCAAAACGTAAACACAAAATTCTCTAAATTTGTTATGAGTTCTAATATCTAATGGGCGTCATTACTAAGGTTGTAAAAGAGTCTATTTATAGGCTAAATTCATATGTCAAATAATAATAAAATAATCAAAACTAATCAGTGTTTGACTGAAACAAATAAACAGAATTTAACTAAAAGATTATTTCTCAAATTTGACTGAAAATAGGAGTCATACTTTAACAAATCTCCACCTTGACTCATATTTCCACAACGCCATCTTTGCCAAAGCCCGCCACGAGCCTATCTTGAACTATGCAGGGAATTAACTAAGTCGAATCTGTGCTTAGAAACTGGAAGACTTCTAGCCTTCGACTTGTACACTGCCAAATCAAAACTAACCCGGGTCTGATTTTCACGAACACAGTGCCCTAACTTTTCAAAACCTGCATCCAAAAGAGAACCTCTCTTCAACGAAACAGTCATACATTTTTCCCTCCTATGACCAAGTTGCCTCCGCTCCAAACGAGTTGACTTCGACTCTGTAACGGACGAGGGATGTCCGATTTTACCGGTCATTGTAGAACCTTTCAGAATATAAAGACTGCCATTTCTTTTACCTTTTAACAAAACAAGAGCTCCACGAGATACTGTAATGCCGCTTGACTCGATGTTGATTCTGCATCCTTTCAAGTCTAAAATACTCAAAGAGATGAGATTCTTTCGTAAATCATGTACATACCTAACATCTGAGCATGTCCTAATCATCCCATCGTGTATCCTAATTTTAACAATACCAATATCAATTACCTTACTAGATGAACCGTTTCCCATGCGCACAACTCCACTTTCAACCGAACTATATGTAGAGAACCATTCTCTATTGGGACACATGTGGAAAGAACATCCCGAATCTAGGATCCATTCGGACGTGAGCTTCGAGTTATCGCTCGTTGACATTAACAAGAAATCATCACCACTTTCATCGGCCAAATTAGCACCAGCTACATCTTCCTCGTTACTCTCAGCAGCTATTTTATTTCGCAGTTTATAACAATCTGCTTTGACGTGACCTAACTTTTTACAATAGTGACACCTTTTGTCTCGTTTCTTTGATGCTACTAAAATGGAAGCTTGCCTATCTGCCTTGCTATCCAAATGAAGGTCATTGTCGAGTTTGTCTCTACTCAACAAATGACCCTTTACATCTTCGAACGAGATTTTGTCTCTGCCATAAATCAGGGTCTCCCTGAAAGACTTGTATGAAGGGGGTAAAGAGCACAATAATAGCATAGCTTGATCTTCATCATCAATATGAACGTCAACATTCTTTAAATCATTTAAAAGAGTAATGAATTGACTGATGTGATCTCTAAGAAGCTCACCTTTGTTCATGCGAAACGTAAATAGACGTTGTTTCAACACTAAACGGTTAGCCAAAGACTTAGTTACATAAAGAGTTTCTAACCTTTTCCACAAGGCGGATGAGGTCTTCTCCATCAATACCTCCTGTAATATCGTATTCGCGAGGCACAATTGGATTGCAGACAAGGCCTTTTCATCAAGCTCTTCCCATTCTGTTTTATTTAGATTCTAAGGATTTTTCTCAGTAACAACTTTTTTCAAACCGGATTGAACTAGAATTGCCATCATCCAAACTTGCCACAGATTAAAATTTGTCTCACCATCGAACTTATCTATTTTAAACCTTGTTGTTGCCATATCTGAATGGGCTGATCTATGAAAATTGAATTAGCTCTGATACCACTTGTTAGGATCATCTTGATTAAGCAACAAGTAAAAAAAAGTGGAATAAATTGAGAAATTAAACACACAAACTTAACGTGGAAAAACTCCTCCAAAGAGGATAAAAAACCACGGGCAAATATAATTTTATTATAATGGCAAAAGAATGAAGAGTACAAAAGATGGAGATAAAAAACTAAACCCCGAAAACAAAGAACCTTCAAAACGTAAACACAAAATTCTCTAAATGTGTTATGAGTTCTAATATCTAATGGGTGTCATTACTAATGTTGTAAAATAGCCTATTTATAGGCTAAATTCATATGTCAAATAATAATAAAATAATCTAAACTAATCAATGTTTGACTGAAACAAATAGACAGAGTTTAACTAAAAGATTATTTCTTAAATTTGACTGAAAATAGGAGCCATACTTTAACAAATGGAAATCATAAAATGGAAATGTGTATGTATACATTGGTTCATGTTAATGAACATATGAAAAGGAAAAGTATGAATTAAGAAGGGAACTAATTGAACATATGATGAATCGTCGAATATTGAAATTTATTTTATGTTATATACCATGTTTCTTAAGTTGAGATATTTTTTAGTATATCTGCTAACCATGTAGAATGTTGTGAATGGTAAAGGAAAGTATCCATATGATTTGTGATCAATGATTGAATTGTTTAATCATTTTATTTTCGGCAAGTTTAAGTTTTTTTTATACGAGCTTACTAAGCACTAGTTGCTTACGTAATTACTTTGTCTGTTTTGTAGGTCATCGGAAGTTTGATTGGTTAGAATCGCGTCGAAGCACAATCACACTATCCAATCACCGTATTGGTAGTTTTTGGTTAATTTTTAGCAAGTGGGTATAAATGGCATGTATAGGGCTAAATGTGGTCTTGGTCTTTTGGTTGTTTTGAGTTGTGATTAGCTTAATTATGGAATAATGTCTTGGAGTTGTTGTTTTGCAAATGATGATGTAAATAGACGTTATTGGACTTGTGTATGTCCTTTTCTTAAAGTAGGTAAACCATGGTTCAATCGAATTATGTTTGATTTGTGATTGTGGTACCTTTTTTTTGGCACATTGGTTAGTCTTATAGGTTGATGAAATTGGTATGTTTTAAGTGTGTTTAAAATTTCTTTTGGTCATTTTTTATATGCATTGTAAAAACATAGCTATGTCTTATTGATATGTGAATGAGATAGATCAATAATGTGTGGATGAATGTAATGTATGTTAAGGTATGAAATGTAGCTTTGAATGAATGAATTGGTGTATGAATTAATGTGCCTTTTGATGTCATATTGGTTAGATTTTGGATGAATGATTTGGCATGTTTCTAGTATCCTTGAACGCGCTATAAACAATGAGGAATAAGCTAGGTATGGTGTGATTCGGTGTGCAAGGTTTTATGCTTAAATTGGCTTGTTTTAAAGGCAATTTATGCTGCACACAGCCTGGGACACGGGTTGCCACATGGCACACGGCCACCCCACATGGCCGTGTGTTATTATCGTTTTATGTGCGGTGTAACATGGTCTAGCAGACGACCTACAATACAATTGTGTGACCCAACATCAAATGCACACACGGTTTGGCACACAGCCTGCGAAATGAATGTATGGCCCTATTCCGAATACTCACACGGGTGGACACACGAGCCGGGGCACGGCCGTGTGTCCAGACTTTGAATGTCCACAAGGCCTGGGATATGTCATACGGCCGTGTGACCCTTGATTTCCCAAATTTTCATGTTTTACCAAAATTTTCTATTTTGTTTCAAATGTATCCTTGAACCTTCCCAAGTTCTTTTTAAAGCCCCGAAGGCTCGGTTTAAGGCCCGAATGTGTATGTTTATTATGATTATATTAAGTTCTTAGTTATTGATATTAAGATATATAATTGTTTCTATTATGATGTTAAATGTTATAATTTGTACGATAATGCTCTGTAACCCTAATCTGACGACAGAGACGGGTTAGACGTGCTACAACTTCACTTTTAAAAAATTTTAATTGTGAACTAAGATATTAGTCTAAAGACAAATATTTTTTCTTAAGATAGTAAAAAATATTTGGAATAATTAAAAGTATTATTTAAATTATTATTTGAATTGAAATAACATTATTTTTATTATTTAAATAAATAAAAAAACTTATCCTCTAACAGCCCCGTACCCGACCCGATCATCGGGTCCGAGTAACAGAATGTCACATCCATTGTTGGAGCAACTACCATCGAAAACACTGTATTTAAATCCTTTAAAAACTCAAATATTTCATGATACAATCATTATACATTAAACAAACTTTTCCAAGACTCAATCGAGCTTACGAAAACTCAATTACTAATCCAAACATGAAATAAGACCAAATTTGTAAAATTTTCAAGCTTCAAAACAGGTATCGATACCATTCTTAATTTCGATGTTCAGAAAAATCAATTTAAATCAAAAGGTATCGATACTATGCTTACAATACCGATACTTGCCTCTGGGCACTAATACTAATACCTTGATATCGCTACCCTTTTGAGGTTCAATGTTTTACCAAAAATTAACAAAAATCAATCGTATCGATACCCTTGTAAAGTATCGGTACTCTAATATAGAGTATTGATACTTTAGTTCAGTATCGATACTATTTTGGGATTCTATTCTTAAAAATTGCTTGAAAAATGCTAAGAACCGATACATTTACTAGGGTATTGATACCTTAGTGCCAAATATGTCAAAATCTTCCATTTTGGCATCTATTCTATGTCCAAAACAAAACATACTCAATTGGTTCTTATACGCACACTTAAAACCTGCATAAACCCATCACTTGTGTTTGTGAATGCTTGTTCCCATTCAATTTGTCTGTAAGTCTTTCCATCTTGTCTAGACCTGGATGGTCAATAAATTACTATAACACCCTTAACCCGATTCAATCGCCAGACCCGAGTACTAGGGTGCTACAAGCAATTACTATACAATTTCAACCATTTAAACATTTAGAAGAAATAATTAAGTGTGAAATAATAACATTCGAGCATACATATAAACCTCTTAAATCAAATTCAATTAAATATTGAATATACGAAAGTTTAAAAATAATTCAAAGAAAATTAGGGACTGATTCGAGGCAAAAATAAAAAGTTGAAACAAAAGAAATCTAGAGTGTGTCCCTAAACCGTGTGGAAAACATTCACCATGTGCTTGGCCACATGGCCATGTGTGAGAGTCACACGGCCGTGTAGATGGGTTATACAACCGTGTGGGTAAACTGTGTAACTTACTGAACTCATGTGTAATAAAATCACAAAAACGTTACAAAGCACACGGTCGTGCCACCAACCCGTATACACATGGTCGTGTACCAGATCGTGTATACCTAGAAAATACCTTACAAAACTTATAATTCATCCTAGCAACACTTATACCATAAGCAACCGTTTGCAACCACTTTAACCTATTCAAAAACATTTAATGTAAAATAAAAATATCATTGGCATCAAATATCCTAAAAATCTAACCAATACGCCACAATTGACACCTAAAAACACATCTCAAAGTTTACAAAATCTAAAAAAAAAAACCATATACAAAAGACCAATTAAGACCTTAGAAATCCTAGGTACATGCCAAGACCAAAAGAACAAACCGTCGATGTTTGAGTCCAAGATTGCCACTGGATGCTGAGTCGACAATCTAATAAATGAGTACCTGACCTATGCATACACCAGAAATTAAATCATCCACTGAGTAAAATTTTAGTAGTATCCTTATAATCTGAATACATAAACGTTTTTCGAAGTAGCCAAAAATTCATATCCCATAATGTCATTCATTATTCATATATTAACCCTTATTCCCATTTCCTCTCTTTATCTTCCTTCATAACGTACTCGAACTCGGATCTCTACGCGATCCCGACTAACATATCAAACTTGGCACCCAGTGCTTGACAGATAAATACGTAATAACAAATTGCACCCTCCACTGGCCGATAAAATTGACAAATGAGTGTGCCCAACATTGGTCAGTATAACTGACAAATAAGTGCACCCTGCACTGGTCGGTAAAATCGAAAAATAAATGTGCCCCATATTGGTTGGTATAACTGATAAATAAGTGTGCCCTGCGCTGGTCGATAAAACTGAAAAATGAGTGTGCCCAGCACTAGTCGGTATAACCAACAAATAAGTGCGTCCTGCGCTGGTCGGTAAAATTGAAAAATGAGTGTTCAAAACCAATGTTCAATTTCATTTTAACATTTCACCAATTTGTTCTAAAGACTAACTCTCTTTGTATACTTTCCAAACAAAGTAACATATATATATAAGAACAATAATTGAAATAGTCGGGTTATAGAAACACCAACCTTTGAACATCATAGTTAAACATGCATACAACATAGTTTATAACATTCACCCACTTTACAATATTCTGACTACAGTATCGATGTACACTCGAATAACATTAATATTGTAAGAATCAAATAGTGTTAAAATAACAATATTTGAACAACCTTGAATTACACTCATTTATCCTTCCCATTGAAACAATAATATAACGGAAAAATCAAGTAAAACATTAAATCAGGATGAAGCGTATCAGATATAACTAGCTTTGGAAAAACACTTATTACAATTTAAAGTTAACAATTTAAAGAGGCCTTATTACAATCAAATACCCAAATTAAATTATTATCAGCAAAAATCCAGTATAGAAGCAGGTGTGGTTGTGTGGCCACCTCCGAGTCTCTCGCAGCACCGGTCCCTAAGACTAGGGATTACCTGTAAGATATACAGAGGGGTGAGTTTACGAAAACTCAGTGTGTAACCCTATATAAGCAAAATGGACAATCAGGCCCTAGGCAAGTACAATCTGGGCCTAAGCCTAATTCAATAACAGTTCAGTTCAGTTCAGTTGGGCCTTAGCCCATTACAGTGACAGTAACAGTTCAGGCATGCAATTAGAAATCCTACCCAACCAGCCTCTACACTCCATTCTGTCCAACCCAACACTCCATGCGGGGATAATATCACCCACCCATCCCTACACTCCAAAATTAGCACCGGTTGCGGCACTAAACAGTATTTGCAGCAGAGCTGGCAGTACAGTACACTTCCTCCAATCATAATCCCATTCCTATGCAACATATCATACATGTATGCAACATATATATATCGTGTCATGTTTATATACAGTCATACATAACATAGAGCATATAGTCATTTTATAACATAGGGGCATAACAGTCATATTACCACGTGGGGGCATAACAGTCATTTTATATCAGTTTGGGAGTCTAGGTCTACTTACCAACCTATCAGTAGGTCCACATTTGTCTCGAGCGACCTGTGCAACCCTAATAGTCAAACAGTAAAATTGGGCCTAAGGTCCATAATACGGGCCCATGTGGGCCTACACACTCGTGTGACCCACATAGCCTAGAATTGGTCTCGGTCATGAAATTACACAGTTTGGCCCAATTTTCTCCACACACTCGTGTGGTTTACCCGTATGGGGTCCACAAGCCCGTTGGGCCCACACAGCCCATTTCGACCCACCATGACCCAAAGTGGCCTAAGACCATGAAATCACTCATGATGACCGCAACAGTTTAATGCCCACATTTTATACATTCGGTTTACCACACGAGCGAGCGCACACTCGTGTAGCGTCAATTGCCATAATCTTCAGCTTTTGCCGGTTTACGTTTTGGGCAGGGTTTACACACCTGATTTCTATTTGCTGAGAAAACTGCCCCAAGTCTTTGAAACCTATATTTGACCGATCAATCACCAATTATTCACTTAAACATTTACTCAATCAAAAGCATAGAAGTTGACCAAGTGTTAAACTCACAACAACAATACCTTCGCTAAAGTAAGAAGGGAGGTTTCGCCCATTTAAGACATCAATCAGAGACCTTGTAATAGCCCGATTTTAGGCCTAGTCGGAACAATGGTTTCGGGACCACAAATCCGACGAGAAAAAAAAATGTAATGGCCTGAATTTTCAGAGGTGTCGGAACGGTGATTCGAGATCACTAAATTCGAAAAATGGGTAGAAAATATTATTAATTTAGTAAGTATAAGTTAAATGTGAAGTTAGGAAAATTTTTGAAATAGTGAATAGTGCACTAGAAATAAATATTAAAATAATTAGAATCGAAATGAGGTATCAAGACCTCGGGGATTTTAAACCAAGCCATAAATATTTTTATAAATATTTATGGAGTGTTAAAAAGTTAGTATTAAAGTTTTGTTAAGAAATTTTAAAGTTCCGATAATTAATTGAGCAAAAAGGACTAAATTGTAACAAATACAAAATTTTGGGAAATGATTAAATAGCTTAAATGATAAAAGGAAGAGGGCTTAAAAGGCAAATAGACCCAAGGTCTATTTGGGCTGGACGGCAAAGACATGAAATCAGCAAGAAAGTGAGAAGAATTAAGGGCAAAATTGGAATATTGCAAAATTTGCTTAATAAAGTTAGGACCAAAGAGGAATTATCTAGATTTCTCTTCATTTTTCTGAATTCTCATCAGCTAAAACACCATGGAAGGGCTTCTTCAAGCTGGTTCTTCATATTTTTATTACAAGTAAGTTCAATTCTTGACTATTTCTTGAAATTTTTGTATTTGTATGACTTTTACAACTAGGCCCACTTGTTAAATTCATTAGTTTTTGATTTTATGAAAGAATTTGGAAGTTGATATGAATATGTGCTGGAATTATATGATTATTTATCATGAAATTAGAGCTTTAAATTGTTCATATGCTGATTTTATTGAAAGAATTGAATAGAAAGTGAATGTTTGGGACCTAATAGTAAAAGAGTTTGAAGATAGAGTTATATGTGGAAATTCTGAATTTCAATAGTTGAGTAACAACTTATAATATCTAGGTAAAGTATTAATTGAGAAAATTAGATTAATTGAGGGGTTAATTGAGAAAGGACCGAATTGTATAAACTGTGAAATTTGGGGCAAAATGGAAATCAACATTTTGCACTAAAGCAGTTTTGGACAGCAGCAGTAGTGTAAATTTGAAAAATCACCAAAAATTGTAGAGATTGAATTAGAGGATGAATAAAATATGAAACTAAAGCTTATTGAGTCTAGTTTCTTATAAAAGAAATGGTGTGATCAATGGAATTGTAAATCATAAGATATAATAGATTTTGTGAGACAAGGTCAGAATGAATTCGGGTTCCCCTGTTCTGACTTTGGAAAATCATTAAAAATCGTAAAAAAATTATTATGAGTTATAATTTATATGGTTAGAATCCTTAATGAGTCTATTTTTATAAGAAACAAACTAAAACATCATCCAAATTCTTTACAATGAGATAATTAATTTTTAGTGAAGAGTGGTCGGAACTGTCAGACAGCGAAACAGAGGAAACTTTAAAGAATAAACTGTACTATTTGGCTGAACCAAAAATTCTTAAAATTTTATTATATGAAGATATGTGAGTCTAGTTTCAGGAAAAGTTAACGGATCTTAATTTGGAGCTCTGTAGCTCCGGATAAAAATAATTTAGTGACTCTGACTCGGATAAACAGTTTTGAATATACATGTGAGTGAATAGTGAAATTATAGCTAATGTTGTTTAAGTGTGTTACACATATTAAGGATGTGGAATGGAGAGGAGGAGGAGGAAAATTGGGAAATATATGAATGATTTGTGTATAATTGGTCATATGCTTGATTTTAATTGATAAACGATGAAATATGAATTATACTTATTTTTGTGCATTATTGGTCATGGTTTAAACTCATGTGTGAAAATAAAGTTTCATAGTATGTGTGTATGGTATATTCAATATATGATGTGGCATGAAATAATGTCATGAATGGTTTATGAATTAACACATGTTGGTAAGCCTGATATATGAATAAATGATCAAATTGAGCGAAACGCTGGATTTGAGTACTTCTGATCAAGTGATAAAGTGATAAGTGGTAGCATTAGCTACACTTATCTGATCAAGTGAGAAAATGATAAGTGGTAGCATTAGCTACACTTATCTGATCAAGTGAAAAAGTGATAAGTGCTACACTTATCTGATCAAGAGACAAAGTGATAAGTGGTAGCTTTAGCTACACTTATCTGATCAAGTGAAAAAGTGATAAGTGCTATACTTATCTGATCAAGTGACAAAGTGATAAGTGTTAGCCTTAGCTACACTTATCTGATCAAGTGAGAAAGTGATAAGTGGTAGCCTTAGCTACTCTTATCTGATCAAGTGACAAAGTGATAAGTGGTAGCCTAGCTACACTTATCTGATCAGGGACAAGTGATAAGTGATCATATGTAAGACCATAGTTATACTATGGCAAAGTGAAAGTGAAGTACTCAATTTTCCGTAACCATTCCCTAATTTGATTAAGGATGGTAAGTGACAAATGGGCCCAAAAGAATTAAAGTAAATGGATAAGTGGTAGTGTATTTATATCAGGACGATGTTGTTATTCAAGCTAAAATGATATTTTCGTTGCAAAATTGAGAATTTCATAAATGTGTTATTGAATGGTATAATCAATAAACATTGAGTTAAATGGTAAATACGTATTAGTGTTGAACTTGATGTCATTGAATTGTACGTGAATTAAATGGAAATTGCTAGTGATATGATCTAAATCGTGAGCATGAGAAATTGCGAATTGAGGGAAATGAAAATGAAGCATTGAATTGCATGAGTATGTATCGGGTCTCGTAAGCCCTAATTATTATGATTATAACATTTTGAGGATATACTGTGAAAAGTTATAGAAGCATGTTAATTATTTTGAAAGTTTTAATTTAAATGAAATTTTATAACTCGGTTAAATACGTTTGCAAGTGCATGTGTTTTGGTAATGCCTCGTACCCTATTCCGGTATTGAATACGGGTAAGGGGTGTTACAGACCTCCAGTCCTTTGGTTAACTCCTAAACAACCAACAGACAATCCCCTTAAACCACTTAACCAAAAAAAAGTTAATCAAGAAGTAGAAACAAAACTTACCGTACCACGAAAACATACGCTTACTCACGGAACGAATGAACACAATGAAGCAAATAGGAAAATAAAATAAGATGAGGGGAAAAGAACTTTCGGTAGCAATTTTGGCAGCAATTCGGTTGCAAAGAGAATAAATTCAAATCGTCCAAAGCTTAGGAGCAACCGAGATTTGGAAAAGAAGCAGTTATCATTCGGCTTGGGGAGAAAAAGAAAAAGAAGAGCACGAAAATCTCAAAATTTTGGCAGTAGGTGGATGTTGTGAAGAACCGAACGGCAGCAAAAGTAAAAGAAACAAGAAGAAAAATAAAAGATGAAAGTAAAGAGAAAAACTCAAAACACTCCCCTCAATCCCCCAAATCCCTCCACAACCGAAATTCCCTCAACAATCTCCTAAAAATCAGCCACAACATCCTCACATTCCTCAAATACTTAAAATTTTACCATATTTCAAACTCCTTCACGGCACATGTACAAAAAAATCCCCCTTCCACGTACAAGGATTCAAACTCAAGACCCCTAGCACTCCAACACACCACTTAACCACCAGACCAGCAAGCCCATTCTGGCACTTTTTTTTCAATATTTATTTTTAAGCCTACTGACTAAAGATAGGGGTTTATTCAATTAAAACAAAAATTTTGCCCAAGCTAAAGCTTGAACCGAAGACTTCTCAGCCACTCCCAGAACATATAACCACTAAAGCAGGCATATATTAGTGTCACAAACATACGAAAACAAATATATAAGGGATATTTTTGGGGTGTTACAACTCTACCCCCTAAAAGAAAATTTCAGCCTCGAAATTTTACCTGATCAAAAGAGATGAGGATACTGCTGACGCATCGCATCCTCAGACTCCCATGTGGCTTCCTCAGTGCTATGATTACGCCATAGAATCTTAACCAGTACGATGGATTTTCTTCTCAAAACCTTTACATCTTGCTCCAATATCTGAATGGCCTTCACCTCAAAGGTTAAATCCTGTCTAACCTCAATGTCCTCAATATGAACAATATGCGTGGGATCAGAACGGTACCGCCTCAACATAGAAATATGGAAAACGTCGTAAATCTGATCTAATTCCGAAGGTAACTCCCACTGGTTAGCAACCTAAGGCCGTGCGCTTCGAATGGTTCGAGAATGAAAAGAAACAAAAATATTTCGTTTTACCGACCAACACCATTTTAACTTACTAAATCTCCCTTTTTTATACTATTCTATACTTTCTCTTCTTCTTTTCTTTTAATAATATGTATATATTTCATAACATATACACATATGCTAAACAGCCACACAAAGAAATTTAGTGGTTAATTGTCACTTTAACCCCTTTATTAAATTCCAAACTATAATATTTTTCTAAATCACACTTTTACCTCTAATGTAATTTAGTCCCTGTACTTAAATTAAGCATTAAGTATATGAATTTATCTAACCAAAATTCAATTTGTTTACAAATTAAATCCATAAATATTTAATAAAAATATTTACGAGTCCAGTTTACAGAAACGAGGTCCTGATACCTTAATTTTTGTAACACCCCAAATCTGGCCCAGACTTTATGGCCGGATCTAGCGATGTCACATGATAGAGTGTTTGAAAACCATGTCGTCACGTTAAAACCATTTCCATTGAATTCCTTATCTTAATATCTTATTAGTTTCAAAATTGTGCTGCTCATTTAATCGATAGTTTCAAAACGTTATTCGTTTGCAGAAGCTTTTAAAACAGATTAAACAATCTTGCATTTAGGAAAAGCATTTGTTTCTTTGGAAGACTGAGGTTTTCTACTACTAGCAGTTGTAATCCATAAGGTAGAGATAATTAAAACCCAAAACCAAAGTCCAAAAGTCCAATTACAACCCAAAAACTTAGCCAGTAAAAACAGAATAGAAATAAAACTAATTATCGTAAATATGGGTTAAAAATCATGACAGTCCAAAACCGTGGTCACCGCCGGGTCCTTCGCCACACCGATCCGTCTAGATCTGAGGATTACTTGTGCACATTTAAACAAAATGGGTGAGTTTACGAAAAACTCAGTGTGTAATCCCACAGAAAATAAACAATAGCAAATCACAGTGCACAATTTAATCAGTCCTAGGACAAGCCCTTTTTCAGTATCAGTAACAGTTTGGGCCTTAGCCCATCTCAGTACAGAATCAAATATGCAGTAAGGCATTAGCCCATCACAGTATCAGTAGCAGTCATATAGTATTCAATAACAAAGTCCTACCCAACCAGCTTCTACACACCATCTCCGTCCAACCCTACACTCCATGTGGGGATCAAATCAACCCATCCATCCCTACACTACAGATAGTACTGAATGCGGCACAAAACAGTAATTTGCAACTGAGCTACCAGTATGTTAGGCTTAAGAGCCTTTCAATACAGTTCCTCCAAATATAATCAACCCAACCCCATGCAACGCAACATACAAGTCATGACATGCTATCTCAGGACATCAGTACATATAACCAGTTCAGTATTCAAACATACTATCATCATGCTCAATACATATATAAATCAATAGTCAGTTTGTACAATTAGGGGTCAAAGTGATGCTTACCGACCCTATAGTAGGTTCACAATCGACTTGGGCGACTCGTGCAACCTTAGAAATCAATTCAGTGAAAATGGCTCATACGCCCATGTGGTCTACCAGTGTGAGCCCACACGCCCATGTGGCCCACTCGTCCGAAATTGGCCTTGGCCGCATGGTCCATTTTTAATGTAACCCGTGCTAGCTAAATATTCATATATGTTTGCACTATTTACTTATATGTTCCTTCAAAGCTGTCTACTTGAGTCACTGTTACTAAATTATTTATATCTTGAGCTAAAAAATTCCAAATTAAGATTCGCTTGATGTCTTTGAAACTAGGCTCAAATACCTTTCTACCATTAAATTTTCAAAATTTTTGGTTCAGCCAATAAGTATAGTAATACCTAACAGCTTCGACCTTTCTACGCTAAAAATTAATTATATCTTAGTAAAATATTTGGATGTTGTTTCCATTTGTTTCTATTGAAAATAAACTTGTAATACCTAATTTTGCCCCGGGCCCATTAAAACCAAATGTCCAAATGCAATAGTCCATTTACAAGTTTCAGTCGGCCCAGAATACAAGGCCCAAAATACAATGATAGTGGCCCAAATTACAATGTCCCAAAACAGATGAAAAACCTTAGGGTTTCTAAATTTCAGCTGCCGCAACTCCAATCTTCCACGCAGGCCGAATCTCCACGCGATCTTCACCTGCACGACAAGGAAAGAAAACAAAATGGAAAGAAAATCAAAGATTGAGAATCAAATCCCACAAATTTACTTTCTATGCTGTTATTTTTATTATAAAAACCCATTAAGAACATTGTAAAGGGTATTGAATTTTTTTTGGAGAGATAAATAAAAAAGAACTATTTTTCACAACAAAAATCTCGAGAGTCTAATACGAAGAGCAAATCGATTTAAGGTTAATACTTGTAACTTTGATTTATTTTTCTACTGTTATATTTATTATAATTTTTTTAAGCGAATAAAACGAAATAAAAGGAAAGAAAAGGGAAATACCTGGTGAAGCCTACAGACCCGTGCGAAAAGGAACCAAAAAGCCCTTTAGGGTGAGGTTCCGACCACCGTTTGCGGTGGGATGGGGGCAGAGGCGCGGCGATGTAGGAGCTAGGGCCGAAACCCTAGCAAAGGAATCAAGTTTTTTTTCTTTTTTTATTTTCCTTTTACTACAAATGTTTTTTTGGGGAAAAGTTGGCCTAAATAGTGGTACTAAACGGTACCGTTTTGGAGAGCTCATCTGACGTCCAAAACAGCATCGTTTTGGGAGCCAACTCGAATCTGATCCGACCCAGACCCAGGATCCGCGTGTTTTTATGCGGAGGGAAAAATTACACTTTTAGCCCCTCCGCCTTTTAATATATTTCCAATTAAGTTTTTTTAATTTGCCCTTTTAATTTATTTTAAATTACTATTTGGTCCAATTTGAACGGCGCCGTTTTAGAGGAGAAGGGATAAATTTCCTTTCCAGCCCCTCTATGTAATTCGCGTGTTCAACTTAGTCCTTTGGGCTTTACTTATTTATGGATTTGCCCCAGATTTTTTTTATTTGCAGTTCAATTTAGTCCTTTTTATGTTTTTCTTAAAATTAATTAATTTCAAATAATGTAATTTTTTAATATTTATTAATTAATTATTAATATATGTACATTTATTGTTTTCTTATGTACATGTTTATTTCTTTTTCAACAAATATTTTTCTCATATTTATGTATATACATATATTTATTTTTTATTAATTTTGATAATGTGGATATTATTTAATATATTTTACATGTATATATATTTTTCGAATATTCTATTATATTTATACATATATATGTACATATTTTTTTATATTTTCGAAAATACTTAAATACCTACTTATTTTAACATATATTTTATAATTTATATGTATGTATATATATGTTCATACTTTTCTTTATTTTTCACAAATGCATTATATATTTTGTTTATATAAATTTTTATAATCTAAATTTTATATATAAATTCATGTGTACTCTTCATAGTTTTAAGGTATATGACATGTTCCTTTTATTTTTTATGTGTTTCGTTCATTTCCTTCTTTTGTTTATCAATTTATATTTTCATTTATATTTTAAAAGAATGGTTTTTTGATGCTTTGCATTCTATTGATTTATTTTTATTTATTTATTTGTTTATATTATTTCTATGCCATTGTTGTATTTATTATTGATATTTGTTTAAGAGGCATCTATTCATACATTCAACATAACATTACGTCATCTTTTTACTCGATTTTAAAAATAGAACTTTTCAAAATAGGGATAATACTCGTATTTAGGATTTTCAAGAAAATTGAGCTCTAACGTATTGGGTTCCGATTTTTTTTTGTAAAATGTTGTGCCCTAACGCATTGAGTGTGATATTTTTCTTTTTTCAAAATGAGAAGGTCTTAATAAATAATTTAATTTAGGATCACATTTTTTTAAACTCTCGACTTCAAGACATTAATTAATCAATTTGGTACCAATTTTTGGGCGTTATGAGGGTGCTAATCCTTCCTCGTACGTAACTGACTCCCGAATCTATTTTTCTAAAACTCATAGACCAAAGCTATTTTTTAGGTGATCCAATCACACCTCAATAAAAGATTGGTGGCGACTCCAAATTTTCATCGACACCTAATTTTTGTTTTTTTAAAAATAAAAATGGTTTCGACAGCTTGGCGACTCCGCTGGGGACTTTTTTAAAAAATAAGAGAGTCGAGCCACAAAGTGGATTAATTTTTGTCTTATGGTCGAGAAAATAATTTTTTTAAAAAAATCATGAGATCCTTTTGCATTCATTATTTTCTTGCTTAATTGATATTTGCATTATACATTACATGAGTTGAATGATTTTACCCTTTTAAGTGGGAGTGAGAAACTATTCCTTCGTGAGGTTTTCACCTCCGTATAGGATAGTGGATCGCTTTCGGAATACATCGGTACCTATGCCTTCGTGAGATTATCATCTCTGTATAGTCATAGGGAAAATGTGTTCCCCTGAACCGAACAATGGGTGAAGATCGAGGAATCTGCTGGTTCGGGTAACTTTACTTTAGAGCCAAACCGCATATAATGAGCCTTAGGAGCTTGCCTTAGGTAGAACCACACTAAACCCTAGTAGATACCCTAATAGTCATTTTACTCTTCCTTGATTATAAGCTTATATTTTATACTGAATTTTGTGTTTTATTTTGATTGCATGACATGACATTTCATTTCATCATAAAAGGCGTCAGTTCATATTCAATTGCTAGATAGAAAGCTTGTCATAGAAAAAGGGTTTCTTGATAAAGTGGAGGACAATGCAGCTGTCCGAACTTGGTCTGAAACAATGCAGCGAGAAAATGGTGATAGTTTGGCTGATGGATATGTATCGAAATTATGGACTTTACGCGCATCAGTGTAACTCAAAACAATTTGCAAGAATTGAAGGAAATTTGGAATCAGTGGAATGACGAGGTTAGACAGCTATTTTATAATAATTATGGGGATTTGCCTTATTTGCTTGACGTGAAGGGAGACAAGCATTTGTTTCGAGCCCTCACCCAGTTTTGGAATCCTTCTTACAGCTGCTTTACATTTGGGAAGGTCGATTTGGTGCCTATGATAGAGGAATATGTGGCTTTGCTCTGATGTTCAAAGTTTCAAGTAGACAGGGTCTACTCGAGAGCGGTAAATATGCCAACCTTTTCAAAGAAGTTGTTGATATAACAGGGATGAGTGAGCATGGGTTGCTGCACGGATTAAGCAAAAAGGGGATAGTAAGTGCGTTCCATAGAGAAGTTTGAAAGATGCAATTCTAACACACCCAGACGTGAGGAAGAGGTTAGATGTCTTTGCTTTCAGTATATACGGCTTGGTTGTCTTCCCTAAAGCATAGGGGCATGTGGATTAAATAGTTACTGATTTATTCGACCGGCTTGATAAGAAGGTTACACCGATTCCAGCAATTTTGACAGAAACTTTCAGGTCATTGAGTGCATGCCGAAAGACGAGTGAAGGTAGATTTATTGGATGTGCACAGCTTCTACTCGCATAGTTTCACAGTCACTTTTGGAAGGTGGATAAGGTTTCGTATCGGGTTTTCTCTGAAAATTATTCACCACTAAAGGAGATAGTAGCTACGCCGAGGAGAGATGATATTTCGGAGGAGAAGTGGATGGCAATTCTTCAAAATCTTCAGGAGGAGGACGTTGAGTGGAGAGCTCCTTAGTTGCTTCCAAATGAGAACCTGTATAGGTGTGGTAATTTTGATTGGGTTCCTTTGCTTGGTATTTGGGGAGCTGTTAGATATGCCACATTATTGGTGCTAAGGTAATAAAGGTCAAGGTAATTTATACCTACGACCCAAGGGATAGCTGATTGTGAATTTTTGTACAAGGATGATGGTTATAGAGAGAAGATTCAAGAGATGTCTAGTGCGTAGAAACAGACTCGCCGAATGAAGAGGTTAGCTGTGGGTTCGATGACAACTCCTGAGTATCATGAATGGTGGTTTAGGAGGATTAACAATAATACTTCTAAGTTAAATTAGGAAAATAGCCAGTCAATAGAGGAATCTTTGCGAGTCGGCCCTTCTGAGTTGAAAATCATAAGACAAGATTTTGAGACAAGAAATACGGATTTAGAAAAGAAGATAGAGTAAATGGAGGAGGAAAAGACAAACTTGAGATTGGACATAGACGTTCAGAAGCTTGAAACTGAGAAATTAAAGAAGGAGAAAAACAAGGCTGAGGAGGAGCCGGGTAGTCTGAAGACAGATTATAAAAAGTTGCGTCTGTCAATGAGAACTGCCGGGCTGAGAAAAACTTCAGAACAGTGGCGAGCAGAAATTCAAGAAGAAAATGACAAAGCCGATAAATGGGAACAGAAATTCCAAGAGATGCAGAGGCGAAACGAGGCTTTAGAAAAGAGTTTGTCAAAAAGCCAAAAGGAAAGGGGTGAGTTGAAGGATAGGGTGATCATGTTGGAAGGATGTCTTCGTCAGTATCGAAATCAAAATCTCGCGATAGAGTTAAAAGCAAGCTTGAGCAAGATTGAAGAAATGAAGAAAAGAATCGAGCTAGAAACGGCGCTGCAAAATTGTGAGATCCAGATCAAGTACTTGAAAGCAAATGAAAGTCGTAATAATGAACAGCTCTACTACTTCCAGAGTCAAGTTAGGAGTAAATATCATCTTATGGAGGAAGCTGTGGTCCAGATTCGAGAAGTAGCTGATCATATACAGACTTTGGCAGCACAGGCTGACATGCTGAGTGTGTAGTATAAATTAGAATCGGATCGGGGGCAAGAATTAGCTTTGTTACTTAGAAAGATTAGAGTTTTGGGTACTAGGGCAAAGTCTTATTTGTAATTCACTTTATGTAAAGGAATTTAATTTCTAGTAAAGTTTTTTTAAATGGAATTGAATCAAAATTGATAACTTTTTACATTCATTTCATGCATTGCATTGCTTCATATGCTTTAAAAAATACATCAAAAGATTCTAATTAATTTAAATCACTCTTCAGTTAATCTGAAAACCAATCAACCTAACAAACACCGTTACGGTACTCGTTCGAAAACTAAAGACATGGATTAAAGGCTAAAACAGTTCCAGAAGGAAATACAAGATCAGCTTCAACAACAAATGAATGAGCAGCTTGAGAAGATTCAACAAAAAATGATCGATAAAATGATGGAATCTTAGGGGAATATTATGACCAAGTTAACTCAGTTATTGACTGGAGGAGTTGATAAAGGAAAAAGCTCTGTGCCTAATGTTGAAGAAGGAGACAATGACGGACCTGTCTATCCTCCAGACTTTACCCCCCAGCAAGTCGAGATATACCCGCGAAGGTCCTCTGTTACCATTAAGCCTCAGCAATTTCAAGACGACGCTGCGACGCTAATGAATCTTCAAGCTGGATCAAGCTCTAACCCCGGAGCTAACCTTGTTAATCCTACTATCTCTGACTTCGATGAGACAGCTGGGAATGAGAAAATGAATGATGAATTGTCAAAACAGCTAGAGGAAAAGTACAAATGGCTACAAGAGAAATTTAAAGCGATGAAATGTGCGGAGAGCTACTATGGGATGGATGCTAAAGAATTGAGCCTGGTTCCTGATTTAGTACTCCCTTACAAGTTCAAAATGCCAGAGTTTGAGAAGTACAACGGAACTTGCAGCCCCGAAGCTCATATTACCATATTTTGCAGACGAATGACTGGTTATGTCAATAACGACCAACTCCTGATACATTGCTTTCAAGATAGCCTCACAGGGGCAGCATCCAAGTGGTACAATCGATTGAACCGTACCCAGATTAATTCATGGAGAGATCTAGCACAGGTGTTTATAAAACAGCACAGCCATGTGACTGACATGGTACCTGATAGAAACACTCTACAGAACATGGAAAAGAAACCCGGCGGAAGTTTTAGGCAATACGCACAGAGATGGAGGGAGGTTGCCATCCAAGTTCAGCCATCTCTTCTAGAAATAGAGATGACGATGCTTTTTTTTAACACATTGAAGGCCCCATTTATTACACATATGTTAGTAAGTTCTACTAAAATCTTTTCTCACATAGTTATGAATGGTGAAATGATAGAAAATGCTATCAGAAGCGGGAAGATAGATGATGGAGAAAATAGCAGAAGGTCGGCCTCGAAGAAGAAGAAAAATGAGGTCAGCAACACAAGTTCATATTCAAAGACGATTACCGTGAATCAACCGGGAAAAGTGGTTGTTAACCAACAAGGATCAACAAAACGGGGATCTGACACAAGGTAAAATACGGAAAAGCTTCAATTTACACCGATTCTAATATCGTATAGGGAGCTATATCAGAATCTATTCAATGCACAGGTAGTTTCCCCTTACCATTTGAAACTTCTGCAACCTCCATACCCCAAGTGGTACGATGCAAATGCACAATGCGATTATCACACGGGAATCGTGGGGCATTCTATAGAACATTGTACGACGTTCAAGAAGCTAGTAGAAAGACTGATAGCATGGGTGTCGTTAAAGTGGATGATTCGCCCAGTACGGAGAATCCGTTACCTAATCATAATGAAAGTGGAGTGAACATAATAGGAGGGAAAACAGGTAGAAAAATCAAGGAAAATATTGCAGAAGTGAAGATTCCTTTGAGATGGATCTGGAAGAAGATGGTAGAAAGAGTGCGGCTTGTTTTGGATTCAGAAAGAAGCTTTGAAGTGGTGGAAAACTACTGTGAGTTCCATCATGAGGAGGAACATGAGATTTAAGAATGCACAGAATTCAGAGCCTTGGTTTAAGGTCTGATAAATAACAAGGAAATAGAGTTTTATGAAGAAGTTAAGGAGGGGAGTATCTGTACATCCGAATCCACAAAGGTTCCAAGAGTAGCGCAGCCTGTGGTCATTATCTCGCGACCAATGAATGATAAAGTGAGAACGCCAGTAATGCCAAGGATCATAATAAAAAAACCTACAACATTTTCTTACCCAGATAGTAGGAAGGTTCCGTAGAACTACGAGTGCAATACAACTGTCCCTGGAAAGGAGACTACAAAAGACCAGAGTGTGAGTGCCGATCCAGAACCTGTGAAAAGAAAGGCCGTAATAGTGGAACAAAAAGGGAAAATAGCTGAGCCTGTGCTATCTATCAATAAGCCAGTGGAGGAGGAAGAAGCTGCGGAATTCTTCAAATTTTTGAAGCATGGTAAGTATAAACAACCGGCTCGCATATCTGTACTAGCCTTACTTTTGAATTCAGAAGTGCATCGAAGTGCGTTGATGTAGGTGCTGAATGAGACTTATGTGGCAATGATATTTCAATTGTCAAATTAGATCGGGTGGTCAATAATATCAGTGCTGATAACTTCATATTCTTCAATGATGATGAAATACCACCTGGGGGCAAGGGGTCTATCAAGGCTTTCCATATCACTACACGATGCAAAGGGTAATTTTTGCCAGGAGTTCTGATTGACAATGGATTAGCATTGAACGTGTTTCCATTTTCCACGCTTAACAGGCTTCCCATAGACAGCTCACACATGAAGACATGCCTAAATGTGGTGAGGGCATTTGACGGTACAGAAAGAAAGGTCATGGGAAGAATTGAGATACCCCTACTGATTGGCCCAACAGTTTACGAAGTGGATTTCATTGTGATGGACATCAAACCCTCCTACAATTGTTTATTGGGAAGGCCATGGATACATTCGGCGGGAGCTGTGTCATCATCATTACATCAGAAATTGAAGTTAGTATCAGAAGGTCGGCTAATGACAATAAACACCGAATAGGATATCATAGCAGTTGTATCTAATGAGGTGCCATATGTGGATACTAATGATGAGTCGGTGGAATGCTCTATTCGATATCTGGAGTTTGTGAATGCAACATTTGTTCCTGAGGGAAGCAAGATTCTGGTGCCTAAAATATCCAAGACTACAGAGATGGGCTTGCGACTGTTGGTAGGAAAGGGAGCTCTACCCAGAAGAGGATTAGAAAAATACCTGTAATGGGGAATTGAGGTTCCAGTGCTGAAAGAAAAACAAGACAACTTTGGCTTAGGGTACAAGCCAGACAGAGGACAAAGAAAGAAGGAGTTGGAAAGAAGACAGGAAAGAAGAATGGCGCGTTTAAATGGAAAGGAGATCAAATGGGAGCTAATTATAATTCCCCAGTTATCCAAAACCTTCGTATCTGGTGGGATCATTCATTCTGATAGAAGGATGTCAATTGAGGAAAGCATCGAAGAGACGTTGGAAAACATGAACATCAATGCCATAAATGAGGATGCAAATGAAGGGGGAAGTTTGTTAGACATATGTTCTTATGAACCTGGGAGTGTTCTAGGTAATTAGACTGCGGAAGAAATACCTGAAGTCTTTAGAACTATCTCAGAGTAATATTCAAAACAAACTTGTTGTTTTAGCCTAGAAATAATAAGAACTCTTTTGTGGAAAAGGCTTATGTTCAAATATCATTATTTTAATGAAATACAACTTTTTTTGAGCAAATATTCTTCTTCCAATACGAGTAAATACCCTAAATTATTCTTTCATTTATAATCATATTGCACAAATAATTGTACATAAATTCATACATTCTTTTGTAACCATATTAGGTCCTTGTATATCAATGACGTGAATGACGTCGCTACAAATTCAGAGTTTTCTTTTGAACGAAATATGTGTTTTGTGGGATCGCAGGACTTTGAAGGTGACATAGATGGTGGTTTATCTTTGGATTTGATGAGAATGGTAGAACAGGAAGAAAAACAAATTTTACCTTACAAGGAAGCAATAGAAGTTGTGAGCTTGGAAGAAGGAAAAGAGGTGAAAATTGGAACTGAGATCTCTGCAAAGACAAGACGATACCTTATGGAATTATTCCAAGAATTCAAAGACGTCTTTGCATGGTCATACCAGGATATGCCCGGATTGAGTACTGAAATTGTGGTACACCGCCTACCTATAAGAGAGGATTGTAGACCAGTTCAACAGAAGTTAAGAAGAATGAGGCCCAATATTGTGCTTAAAATAAAAGAGGAAGTCAAGAAGCAGTTTGATGCTGGGTTTTTACAGGAAGTCAAATATTCTGAATGGGTAGCCAACATCGTTCCTGTTCCTAAAAAAGATGGAAAAGTGCGAATGTGCGTGGATTACAGAGATTTGAACAAAGCAAGCCCAAAAGATAATTTCCCATTACCACATATCGATACTTTAGTGGACAATACGGCGGGATATTCACTGTTTTCCTTAATGGATGGTTTCTCAGGATACAATCAGATAAAGATGCACCCTGAAGATATGGGAAAGACTACATTCATTACTTTGTGGGGAACATTTTGCTACAAAGTAATGCCACTCAGATTAAAGAATGCGGGAGCAACATATCAGAGAGCGATGGTAGCCTTGTTCCACGACATGATGCACAAAGAGATTGAGGTTTGTGTTGACGATATTATTGCCAAATCCAGAACAGAGGATAAGAATGTGTAGGTCGTGAGAAAATTGTTCATAAGACTAAGAAAGTTTCAGCTCAAACTCAATCCAACAAAATGCACTTTTGGAGCCAGGTCAGGAAAGCTGTTGGGCTTCGTAGTTAGTTATAAGGGGATCAAGATTGACCCAGACAAGGTTAGGGCAATACGGGATTTACCGCCACCACGTACACAAAAAATTTTGAGGTTTCTTAGGAAGACTGAATCATATTCCTCGGTTCATTTCACAGTTGACCGAGAAATGTGATCCCATATTTTTCCTTTTGAAGAAACATAATCCTAGTGTTTGGAATGATGAATGCCAGGAAGCTTTTGAAAAGATAAAGCAATATCTATCCAATACTCCGGTGTTGTCACCACCTAGCCCAGATAGACCCTTGATTTTGTATTTAACGGTGTTCGACAATTCCATGGGATGTGTTGGGTCAACATGATGCTACTGGAAAAAAGGAAAAGGCGATATACTATCTCAGTAAGAAATTCACTGATTGTGAAATGAGATATTCACCTATCGAAAATTTATGTTGTGCCTTGATTTGGACAACCAAGAGGTTGAGGCAATACTTACTCTATCATATGAATTGGCTAATTTCAAAATTAGACCCTTTAAAGTATATGATGGAGTCAACGGCATTGGATGGGAGAATGGCTAGATGGCAAATCTTGCTCTCTGAGTTTGATATCGTATATGTAAGTCAGAAGGCCATCAAGGGGAGTGCGATAGTAGATTTCTTGGCTAGCAGAGCTTTAGAAGATTATGAGCCTCTAGACTTTGATTTCCCGAATGAAGATTTGATGTATGTGGGAAATGCTGAAGAGGATCCCCAAGAAAACCATTCTTGGAGATTAAACTTTGACGGAGCATCGAATGCATTAGGCAATGGGATTGGGGCAGTCCTGGTGTCTCCGAATGGAGATTATCATCCTTTCACCAGTAAATTGGACTTTGATTGCACTAATAATATAGCTGGCTATGAAGCTTGCATCATGGGTATCCGGGCAGCCATAGAGTGGAAAATTAAGACAGTAGAAGTGTACGGAGACTCAGCATTGGTAATATACCAACTAAGAGGGGAATAGGAAACAAGATACCCTAAGTTGATCCGTTATCGGAGATTGGTTCTAGAGTTGATTGAAGAATTTGAAAACATTACCTTTTATTATCTCCCACAGGAAGAAAATCAGATGGCTGATACTCTCGCTACTTTAGCCTCCACGATTAAAGTGAACAAGTTAGAAGACATGAAGCCCATTCAGATTAGTATTTATGAGATCCCAGCTCACTGCTACAATATTGAAGAAGTGGAGAATGATAATCGTCCCTGGTACCAAGATATATTGCTATATGTGAAGAATCGCGAATATCCGGATCAGACAACGGAGAATGATAAGAGGACATTGAGGAGACTAGCTATTGATTATGTCTTAGATGGATAGATTCTATACAAAAGGGGAAAGGATCGAGTACTATTGAGATGCGTGGATGCTGTAGAGGCTAAGGAAATTTTAGAAGAAGTCCATGAGGGTATTTGTGGAACACACGTCAATGGATTCACCATGGCTAGACAAATCATGAGATTTGGATATTACTGGTTCTCCATGGAAGGAGATTGCATCAATTATGCCAAGAAGTGCCATAAATGCCAAATTTACCGGGATAAAATGCACGCGCCTCCCTCACCTCTTTATGTTATGATTTATCCATGACCTTCCTCCATGTGGGGAATGGATGTCATTGGGCCAATATCGCCAAAGGCTTCTAATGCACATCGTTTCATTTTTGTGGTTATTGACTACTTCACTAAGTGGGTAGAGGCAGCCACATATGTTAATGTCACGAAGTCAACAGTCAGTAAGTTTTTGAAAAAGGAGATCATATGTCGATATGGAATGCCTGAAAGAATTATATCTGACAATGCGCTGAATTTGAATAACAACACAGTAGCAGAAGTCTGTAGCCAGTTCAATATTAGACACCATAATTCATCATCGTATTGTCCAAAAATGAATGGTGCAGTGGAGGTGGCCAACAAAAATATCAAGAAAATTGTGGCGAAAATGGCTGAAACTTACAAAGATTGGCATGAGAAGTTACCATTCGCTCTTCTTGCTTACTGAACATCTATCAGGACTTCTACTGGGGCAACACTTTTTTTTTTGGTTTATAGGATGGAAGCAGTCCTACCCATTGAAGTCGAAATTCCTTCTCTCCAAGTATTAACTGAATTAAAATTGGAGGAGGCCGAATGGATCCAATCTCGGTATGATCAGTTGAACCTGATAGAAGAGAAAAGACTAAAAGCTATTCGTCATGGTCAAATGTATCAGAAGCGAAAGATGCGAGCTTATAATAAGAAGGTTCGTCCCAAAGAATTTCATGAGGGGGACTTGGTGTTAAAGAAAATTCTCCCTCTATAAAAGGATTTCAGAGGGAAATGGATGCCAAATTGGGAAGGACCTTATGTTGTAAAAAAGGATTTTTCTGGAGGTGCTTTGATTTTGAGTGAGATGGATGGTAAAAATTTCCCAAATCCTGTAAATTCAGATTCAGTCAAGAAATATTTCACTTGAAAGAAAGGAGGAATCAAAGTGAAAACCCGCGAAGGGCGCTCTGATTTTCAAAAAAAAAAAGAAGGAGAGGCCAAGGTGAAAACCCGAAAAGGGCGTCTTGAGATCAAAGGTGATTTGACTTGAAAACTCGAAAAGGGCGGCTCAAACACTGTCAGATTGGGGCATGTGGTGATCCTGCTACACTTAAGTCAACAAGAAAAAGATATACGACATCTTGGGGCATCGAAAAAGTACTGTAGATCCCTTAAACACATATTAAATTCAAAATGGTTCTTAATTTGCATGGAAAAGTTCAAGCTGCGATATCTAATGCACCTAGTCTTCATATAACTTGTACCGAGTTTGTTTGTTCTTGTAAATACTTTATTCTTTGCTGTTCTTGAATACTTTTTCTTTTCAAGACACTTGCTATCAATAAATTCCTTTTTTATTATCCAAGATATGACCTGAATTAATCCATCTCTTACTCAGTTTTTTGATCTTTGTGAAAGCATGTCGCATTAGAATAATGATTGATGGACTAATAAACTTTCACAAAAGAAGTTTTACATATTACTCTGGGAATTTCTAGATAATTTAGTAACCTGAAACAGGACTATTGTTTAGAACGCACCAAGTTTAAAAGTTTAAGAGCCTAAGAAGGAAAAATTCTAAATTAAGACTGCTTTTTCAGATTTGGTTGTCTAAATATCGAATGAGATGGCAATAAGTCTTGATTGAGTAGGAAGAAGTCCCATATGGAAAGAAAACCCTTAATTTGGGCATAAGCATTTGATAGGACACCCTGGGAATGGTGTAAAAGAGTTTCATGATCTGCATCCTTGAATTACGATAGGAGAGGATTGAGAAGAATCAAATTTTCCTACCCTTGGGTCATGGTGGAAGGAAGATGGTACAAATTCTGCGTCCTGGTGGATTGAGCTTTGAAGTTCACAATGCAAGGCAATTTGATTAAGTGTTTCTTTGGAGATGTCAGCCAAGCAAAAGGCGTCAGTGATAAAACATTAATAAACTTTAAAAAATGATAACTTGAGTGATAAAAATGACATTTTGCATTCATTCAAATGTCATTCATACATGTCTAGTTAAAAGCATTGAATTCATTTTGATCATAACATCCTAATCACTAGGAATAATTAAATTCATAGAATGGATTTTTACAGGTCATGTTCCCTAGAGAACAGATCGGTGGCCAATAATCATATCTCCCTTAAGTTGCAGTGGAGCAGATTAAAACCTTGGATCTTACCTCTCTGAAGTTGCAAAGAGCAAATCGCATCTAGTCTTATCTCCCTAAAATTGCAGTGGAGCAGACTAAGTAAACAATTCTTATCCTCCTGAAGTTGCAGTGAGACAGACTGAAGATGGCAAATCTTATATCCCTGAAGTTGCAGTAGAGCAGATTAAAGCTGATAATCCTATTTCCCTAAAGTTGCAGTGGAGCGGATTAAAACCTTGGATCTTACCTCTCTAAAGTTACAAAAAGCTGATCGCATCTAGTCTTATCTCCTTGAAGTTGCAGTGGAGCAGACTAAGTAAACAAGTCTTATCCTCCTGAAGTTGCAGTGAGGCAGACTGAAGATGGCAAATCTTATCTCCCTGAAGTTGCAGTGGAGCAGATTAAAGCTGATAATCCTATTTCCCTGAAGTTGTAGTGGAGCGGATTAAAACCTTGGATCTTATCTCTCTGAAGTTACAGAGAGCATATCGCATATAGTTTTATCTCCCTGAAGTTGCAGTGGAGCAGACTAAGTAAACAAGTCTTATCCTCCTAAAGTTGCAGTGAGGCAGACTGAAGATGGCAAATCTTATCTC
Source organism: Gossypium hirsutum (assembly GCF_007990345.1). Taxonomy (NCBI): domain Eukaryota; kingdom Viridiplantae; phylum Streptophyta; class Magnoliopsida; order Malvales; family Malvaceae; genus Gossypium; species Gossypium hirsutum. The sequence continues at coordinate 16,531,195 of NC_053437.1, read as the reverse complement.
CCTGAAGTTGCAGTGGAGCAGATTAAAGCCGATAATCCTATCTCCCTGAAGTTACAGTGGAGCGGATTAAAACCTTGGATCTTATCTCTCTGAAGTTGTAGAGAACAGATCGCATCTAGTCTTATCTCCCTGAAGTTGTAGTGGAGCAGACTAAGTAAACAAGTCTTATCCTCCTGAAGTTGCAGTGAGGCAAACTGAAGATGGCAGATCTTATCTCCCTGAAGATGCAGTGGAGCAGATTAAAGCCGATAATCTTATCTCCCTAAAGTTGCAGTGGAGTAGACCCAAGAAATAGAGCAGATCGCATCAAATTCGTCTTTAAGTTGCAGCAGATCAAGTTGAAGCTATAAGTCTTATCTCTCTGAAGTTATAGTGGAGTAGATTGAAGCACTAATTCCTATACCTCTGAAGATACAGTAGGAAGGAATAAGGCTACTTAAGGAAGAAGAGTACCAAAGCCCAGCACGACCGGGCAAAATTAGGCACTTTTTAAAGTCTTTGCTCCGTCCCTGTTACACGATAACGAGCAAAGAAGGGCAACTGTAATACCTAATTTTGCGCCGGGCCCATTAAAACCAAATGTCCAAATGCAATAGTCCATTTACAAGTTTCAGTCGACCCAGAATACAAGGCCCAAAATACAGGGATAGTGGCCTAAATTACAATGGCCCAAAACAGATGAAAAACCCTAGAGTTTCTAAGCTTCAGCCGCCGCAACTCCAATCTTCCACGTAGGCCGAATCTCCATGCGATCTTCACCTGCACGACAAGGAAAGAAAACAAAATGGAAAGAAAATCAAAGATTGAGAATCAAATCCAACAGATTTACTTTCTATGCTGTTATTTTTATTATAAAAAACCATTAAGAACATTGTAAAAGGGATTGGATTTTTTTTGGAGAGATAAATAAAAAAGAACTATTATTCACAGGAAAAATCCCGAGAGTCTAATACGAAGAGCAAATCGATTTAAGGTTAATACTTGTAACTTTGATTTATTTTTCTGCTGTTATATTTATTATTTTTTAAGCGAATAAAAGGAAAGAAAAGGGAAATATCTGGTGAAGCCTACAGATCTGTGCGAAAAGGAAATAAAAAGCCCTTTAGGGTGAGGTTCCGACCACCGTTTGCGGTGGGATCACGGCGGAGGCGCGGCGATGTAAAAGCTAGGGCCGAAACCCTAGCAAAGGAATCAAGTTTTTTTTTATTTTTTTATTTTCCTTCTGCTACAACCGTTTTTTTTTTGGGAAACGTTGGCTTAAATAGTGGTACTAAATGGTACCGTTTTGGGGAGCTCACCTGACGCCCAAAACGGTGTCATTTTGGGAGCTGACCCGAATCTGATCCGACCAAAACCCAAAATTCCGCGTGTTTTTATGCAGAGGGGAAAATTGCACTTTTAGCCCCTCCGCCTTTTAATATATTTCCAATTAAGTTTTTTTAATTTACCCTTTTAATTTATTTTAAATTACTATTTGGTCCAATTTGAACGGCACCGTTTTAGAGGAGAAGGGATAAATTTCCTTTCCAGCCCCTCTATGTAATTCGCGTGTTCAATTTAGTCCTTTGGGCTTTACTTATTTATGGATTTGCCCCAAATTTTTTATTTGCAGTTCAATTTAGTCCTTTTTATGTTTTTCTTAAAATTAATTAATTTCAAATAATGTAATTTTTTATTTATTAATTAATTATTAATATATGTACATTTATTGTTTTCTTATGTACATGTTTATTTCTTTTCAACAAATATTTTTCTCATTTTTATGTATATACATATATTTATTTTTATTGATTTTGATAATGTGGACATTATTTAATATATTTACATGTATATATATTTTTCGAATATCCTATTATATTTATACATATATATATGTACATAATTTTTTATATTTTCGAAATACTTAAATACCTACTTATTTTAACATATATTTTATAATTTATATGTACGTATATATATGTTCATACTTTTCTTCATTTTTCACAATGCATTATATATTTTGTTTATATTAATTTTTATAATCTAAATTTATATATAAATTCATGTGTATTCTTCATAGTTTTAATGTATATGACATGTTCCTTTTATTTTTATGTGTTTTGTTCATTTCCTTCTTTTGTTTATCAATTTATATTTTCATTTATATTTTAAAAGAATGTTTTTTTGATGCTTTGCATGCTATTGATTTATTTTTATTTATTTATTTATTTGTTTATATTATTTCTATGACATTATTGTATTTATTATTGATATCTGTTTAAGAGGCATCTATTCATACATTCAACATAACATTACGTCATCTTTTTACTCGATTTTAAAAATAAAACTTTTCAAAATAGAGATAATACTCGTATTTAGGATTTTCAAGAAAATTGAGCCCTAACGTATTGGGTTCCGATTTTTTTTTTTGTAAAATCTAACAATCGAGGATTGCTCTTTAATCAAACAAAATAAACTTGTCATCGGGAATTCAATATGTTGTGTCCTAACGTATTGGATGTGACACGTTGATTTCTCGAGATAAAGATTTTTTTAAAAATTAAGGAAATATTGAATGTTTGGGATTTTAAGAAATTGTGCTCTAACGTATTGGGCTGCGATTTCTTCATAAATTTTAAACAATTAGATATTTTCTTAGATTTTATTACACGATTTTTTTTTGCTAACTCATCATGAAAAGAATAAAATGTTGTGCCCTAACGCATTGGGTGTGATATTTTTCTTTTTTCAAAATGAGAAGGTCTTAATAAATAATTTAATTTAGGATCGCATTTTTATAAACTCTCGACTTCAAGACATTAATTAATCAATTTGGTACCAATTTTTGGGCGTAACGAGGGTGCTAATCCTTCCTCGTACGTAACTGACTCCCGAATCCATTTTTCTAAAAATCGTAGACCAAAACTATTTTTTAGGTGATCTAATCACACCTCAATAAAGGATTGGTGGCGACTCCAAATTTTCATCGACACCTAATTTTTGTTTTTTTAAAATAAAAATGGTTTCGACAAAACTCATTAATAATTTAAACATGTAAATTTTAACACCTATTTTTTTTCTCTAATTATTGATGATTTTCCAAAGTCAAAACAGGGGAACCCAAATTCATTCTGACCTTGTCTAAGAAAATTTATTATATTTCACATTTTACAATTCCATTACTCACACCGTTTCTTCTATGAGAAACTAGACTCAATAAGCTTTAATTCTATAATTTTTTCATCCTCTAATTCGATTTCCACAATTTATGGTGATTTTTCAAAGTTAGCCTACTTTTTCTATCCAAATAGCAAGTAATTTCGGCTTTTCGCTGAATCTCATTTTCTGCGTTTCGGGTACACACCTGGTTTTGTTTGATGCTAAAAAAGTCTTCGAGCACTCCAAAGCTTATAATTGAACAAATAAAACTAATTTAATCTCACATAACGTGATCCCAAATCGAACTCGTATCAAAGTTTTAACTCATAAGCGACTAAACCTTACCTTCAATCGAGGAACAGTAATTCCCACACAAACTAAGACTCCGATTGGTGATTACGAGCCCTTGAATCCTCTCCTAATTGACATAAACAAAACACTTCAGAAGAAAGCTAACAAAAGGAGAAAAATCACTTATCTAAAACTTACTGAACGATCGCAGACAAACGTGGAGCGACACGAGGCAGAGTGGGAAAAGAAAAATCAAGAAGATGAAGGGTGAAAGAGAGCAGAAATTCGGCACCAATGAAGAGAAAAACGACAAGAGGGTGGAGGGATTTGGGGGAAAGTAAAAAAAGGGAAAAAAAGATGAACAGAATATTTGATAACCACCCCAATCCCTTATTTCTCTCCATCAATCTCCCAACTAAATCCATTACTCAGATTTTTAGTCCATCTCAAACTCTCTTGGACGTACAAGCAAAAATAATGCCCACGCCAAGATTCAAACACAGGACCTCCTTCACACCAACACTCCAGTTATCCACCAGACCAGCAGGCCCATTCTGTTAATTATTTGCCAACTTTTACTTAAAAGCCTACTAACCAAATATAGGGCTTATTCATAAAAATACCAAAATTTGCTCAAGTCTAGCTTGAACTTGGGACCTCCCAAACACACCCAGAACACATAACCACTAAAGCAAACAGATATTTTGTGTCACATATTCACAATACCCAAAATTAAAATTTTGGGACGTTACAATTTCTAAAACCACTGACTTTAGAACCAATACACTTGTACTTTTACTAATTGTCCAATTAGCAAATTTATCTGATCAAAATTTAATATAAAATTATAATTAACTCATAAAAAATATTTAATAATATTTACTAACTCGGTTTATGAAAACGGGATCTCGAAATCGTAATTTTCAACTCCACTAACTTTAGTATCATTACACTTGTACCTTAGTTTACTATCAATTAAGCAAAATTACAAGACCAATTTTAATATGTTTCTATACTAGTATCATAAATATTAAATATTAATACCTACAAACATATTTTACGAAAATGACATTTCAAAACCGTAATTTTTTATATCACTAGAAACCGGGTCGTTACAACTACCCAACAACAACAACCAACAAACTTTTTCTAAAATTCCATCAGCATTCAAGTCAAATACTAGACCTATATGTTTTGTACTTGTTTTAACAAAAAAACAACATATAAATTTCTTTCTGTTAATTCAGTTAACCGACCGAATTAACCGAAATATTTCGGTTAGGTTAATTTTTTTTGGGAAAAGTTTCGGTTCGGTTAATTCAGTTAATCAATCAGTTAACCATTTGAACACCTCTACAATTATCTAAGCATTCCAAGCATGGTCAATATACACTTATATCAACAAGTACTAATCATTCATACCATATTTCCATCCAACTTGTATAATTCTAGCATATTGTCTATTAACAACAAAACATATAATCAAATTATGCCAACATAGCAAAATACTAAATGACTCTCTTAGGTACATGCCATCAAACTAACAAAAGAACATCACCGACTTCGTTAAGTCTGGGATTACGTCTAAATGTTATTGTAGGTACTTGCGATCTCGAATTAACCTAGTCTGTGCACGGAAAACAAAATTGTATACTGAGTAATAAACTCAATTGTATTTCAACAATTCTAAGATCAATGCAAATTAAGCTATCATATGCAAATCATGTTATCAATTACATCATCTATACCATATGATTCAATCCACACATTAAAAAGTTAAGTTGGGAGTAATCACATTAGCATATCAAATTCTAAATCGAATCATTTGATTCGTCCATCGTCATATCAAACTTTTGACTTTTTATCTGGTTCACATAATATTTCACAATAGTAATTCATTTTAAATATTATTTTCACATTTTCATTATAGGTCCCTATGAATTTGATTTGGACTCGAATGGATCCGTGGATCCAAACAACACACTAATTTGGCACCTAACGCCTCATTGGACAATTCCAAAGTAAATAAGCCACGCCCTGCACTCATCGATATAAATTAAATAAAAATGTGCTCAACACTGAAGTAACCCGTACTTGATCTATCTTATGGCATGCCAATTATATTTGGCTCTACCCAAGCGTTTAATAGGGTAATAAACATTCAATTTTCAATTATAGTCAATTCATAATTTATCATATTCAATTCATCAATAAAATAATCATTTAATTCATATAGTAGCATGAATTAGTCCAATTCCAATTCAATTTCTCATTTTCATCAGTTTACACTATTTTCACATTTATTCAATTTAGTCCTTCATTTGGAAATCAACATTTTCACACCCATACCATCCAACTAATCAATCCCAACTTACCTCAATATCTTACCATGTTATACAATGCCATTATGCAACAATTTAAGCAATTCAAATTGTAGAAATACAAACCGAAAACTCTGAGCTATTCATTGATGGCTTTAGCTTTTCCTTTCCCTCTCGAGGATTTTAAGTTGATGTTAGCTACGGATTAATATAAGCATATAATTTCATCAGTATTCAATAAATTTCACAATCAATAAGCATTTTATACAAAAATTTTATTTTATTCAATTATATCCCTAAAACCAAAACTAACATATCTTTCAATTTAAAACTCCAATTTAAAATCCAATTTCACTATTTCTCATTATGGACCTCATATTTCTCATTTATACAAAGAAAATTAAAATTTATGCATTTTAATCCCTAATGTACAAAACTATGAAATAACCTCACAATTTAATCATTTTTCACTTTAAGTTTCAAATCTATCAATTTAACACCTAAAACTTCAAGGAATAAACAATGGCATCTTTCTAAAACTCTAAAAATTTTAAAAATTTATACATGTGCTAACTAGATTAAACTACCATGATCTTAAAAACATAGAAATTACAAGAAAATGACTAAATTAGTCTAACCAGTTGAAGCTTCAAACATTAGAACCCTAGGCCGAATGTTTTCTTTCTTTCTAGCTATGAAGAATCGATAGATGAAGAAGAAGTTAAAAATGTTTCCCTTTCTTTCCATTAAGTTTTGTTTTATTATTTATTTTATTTTCTGTTTTATAATTTAATTAATGAAATTAGAAATTTTATAACTTGTTTTTATACATTTGTTTACCAACCATCCACTATTATTTCTAAGGTGGTATAATTTTCTTTTTAGTCATTGATTCATTTTCCACCTACAAATCTATAGTGATTGAATTTTTATCACTTTTACAATTTAGTCCTTGAACCTTAATTGCTTACTAATTCGGCAAAAATTACCTATCTATAATTCAATTTACCTATTAATATAATAATATTTATAGGCTTGGTTTATGAAAATGAGGTCTCAAACCCGCATTTATTGACACCATTGACTTTTGGGTCATTAAAAGTAAACTTTTCACCTAAAAAGATCTACTCATTATAAATTTTGATTTATTGAATTATAAAACAATTTTATTGTTATTTATTCTAATCTCTTTTCTTTCTATAAAGCTAAAGATTTGAGGACGAATCTTCTTTAGGAATGGGGGAATGATGCGAGTCTCAAGGCACAATTTCAGACCTGTGAATGTGATGGGCTTACACTACCTTAAGGCCCAACAACAATGTCAAAGGCTAAGCAAATCAAATCAGGATTCGATTAAAGACAAGATTCGAGGATGAATCTTTTCGAGGAAAGGGAGAATGATACATGCATGGATGGGGGGAAATTTATTAAATTCTAATCACCAAAGCTGCCAATTTTCAAGCTTGGGAAATCAATAGACTTGCGACGACTTTTTGGATGGAATTCTGACATTTTTAGGTTGAGATGTCTCATGGCGTTTTAAGATCTATCTCTTATCTTCGAAACACATTTTAAATCACTCGATTTTGAGTTCGGGAGCTCAAATTATGTCCGTTTTAGTGAAGGCTATGAGAACAGAATTTCTAAACGGGATTATGACGAGAATTACGAATTTTGGGCTTTTAATTCGAGTTTAAATCATATTGGCTTCGGGTTTTAGGCTTAATTATTATTATATATGATCCCAATATTGTATTTATCAACTCTTATTATTTTATTATTATTTTATTTCAATTTTTTTATAATTATTGAGTATTTTAAGTTGTTTAGGAGTTTTCTGTTAACAAGAAAATTTAGTTTAAAACTACTTATTATTTAGATTAAATTAGAGTTCTAGTATACTTAAAAGTTTTATTTAGATTTATTTAGCTAGCTTATATATAGGCCTTTGCATTGTACACAATTCATTCAATTGATTATTATTCAACTTCTGTTTTGAGTTTATAAGTTCTCTTTGAGTTTTCTTTTTATTAAGAATTTCTCTTGAATTTTTTTTAAAAGAGTTTTAACAATATTTTCAGAATATGGGGATCTTCTTCAAACTTTTTCTTTCCAAATTTTCTTTTTTGGATGGGAAATTAGAGTCGTTTGAAAGGGATTGAGGATCTTCGTGTTTTCAAGGCTTCTTAGGACTTCTACATACTACATTTTATCTTTCCATCTATCTTCTTTATTTTCTTCCTTATTGTTCTAATCGTAGATTTATTATTCTATTTTAATTATCTTAGTTATTTATTTTAATTATTTTATCTAACTTGGATTTGATTGAGTTTCAGGTTGTGTCAAAAATCTAAGTTTCTTTCCGAACATATAGAGCCCTAAGTCAAATCCATGACTTTGAAAAACTTTACGATCCGCTTCTGCATTCTTCTGTCTCATTCTTTATCATTTGGTATCAGGTTTGGGCATTTTAGGTGTTCTTTTTGTTTTTATAAACTGATTTCTAGCAAACAGCCTCAAAACAATTTTTTTACCTCGACAACTTTTCGAAAAAAATATTTTTCAGTGGATATACGTTTTTCAAACAATCTGACATTTTACATATTATTTATTGGCACTATTTTAAAGTATAAAAAAATGTTTCCCGCAAAAAAAGTGAAAAAAAGTACAGAAAAAAAAAGAAGAAAATATTATATGGATTGAATATTGTGCCAAAACTTTCCAGATCAAATCTACATTATTTTAGGAGGCTCCATTTTAAATTTCATGATTTTTTGAAATCGGGAACACCTAGAACGAAGTTTGTCAAGTTGCTTCATAATTTTTCGAGTTTTCGGGTTTCAACAATTTTCATTGACTCTTAGCCTTAGGTTTTCATTTGTTTTTTGCTTTTTATGTTTCCTTTATGCATTCTAACACTTTATTATTTCTTGTGTTAGTAAGTTAAAGTACGTTGCACATTCCTTCCTCCGTGCAATAGAATTCTTTGATGTTTAGCCGATTTTGGACTCATAGTGCTAATAGGTTTGCTATGTTAGTTTGATTCTAATACATTCTAATTGATTGATATAGACACTTTTTAAAAGACTCACAATATTAATTCTTACCTCATTGGGAATTTGATTTTTATTTCTGAGTGCATAACTGTGAGATTTGCTTAATTTTTCTTTTCTTAAGTGTTGTGTTCTTTTCATGCTTTCCTACTGATTTGCAATACTATGATTAGCAATGTGAAACTATTCTAGACACGACCAACAAAAATTTAGAACGTCTACGTACAAAAATTGAGCATCGAAATCGTAATTGGGGAGATAAGATTGATCAACCTCGTCTTCGTGCAAATAATATTCGACGTGTCTCTCGTGCAAATGATGAGACTTTGATTACTAATGACCGTAGGCAACATTTTTTAGCTAAACCAAAGTTTAATATTCTATCATTCCAAGGAAAGTACGATCCTGAAGCATATTGTGAGTGGGACTCAAAAATTGAACTTATGTTTCATTACTATAAATGCTAGAAAAAAGAAAAAGTCTCATTGGCAACCATTGGATTTTCATATTATGCATTGAGTTGGTGGATTCAACTTGGAATTTATCGTAAAATAAACTACGAAAGGATAATTGAAACATGGGACGAGTTGAAGCAAGTGATTCAAAAGTATTACGTTCATTCTCATTACTATGGAGAGGTCAAAACGAGACTTCAATGCCTTGTTCAAGGTAATCGATATGTTGATAAGTACTTTAAGGAGATGAAGATGCTTATGCAAAAAGAAAATGTACAAGAAGATGATGAGACTACCATGGTGCAGTTCATAGATGGCTTGAATGTTTCAATAGCCAATGCTTTTAATCTTCAAACCTACATTGATCTTGAGGATACGATACACAAGGCCATTAAGATTGAGCAGCAGTTTCAACAACGTCGGTCTCATCTATTTAGTGCTTCACAATATTATAGAGGTACGAGTTCTAATTCTACTTTCAAGATGTGATGAGACTAAACCTTTTGAGTGGAAAAGTGGGGCTCCTATAAAACATTCTTCTACATCTTCTAAACAGCCCACTTCTACTAAATTTTCACCAAAACAACAAAGAGCTCGTGATATTGAATGTTTTACGTGCAAAGGGCATGGGCACTATAGTCATGATTGTGCCAACACGAGATTTTCGTTGATAAAAAATTATTATAAAGGTTTCCAATATCTAATTAAATATCCAACTAGAGACGAAAGTAAGTATGACTTTATACCTTTTGTTGACTCTTAATCTAGTAGAAAAGAGATTTGTGATAACGAACTTTGTGAACCAGAAAAAGATGATAATGAGAATTTTTTCCTCGAATTTATGGAGTTAAATGAGATGGAAACATCATGTTCTCCTATTGAGATAGGTTGTACTGAATTGAATATTCATAATACTTGTGCGGGGATATAGAAAGTGAGGAAAAATTAGGTGAAAAGACAGAGAGAAAAGAGACCTTGAGTGATAAAAGTCTACTTAATGTCCAAATTTGGTGAGTGAAAATCTATATGAGGTAAAATTGGAAAGTTCTCAAGTGGAAAAATGAAATGAAAAGCAAGAAAATACCCATACAAAAGTGAGGAATGATTATGATTTAACTAATTCTAACTCAAATTTGTTTAGTGGGGTTTCCTTGTTACATGATTTCAAGGATCCATTGACGGACTTTCAATTATATTATTTTACCATCGATAGACGATTTTACTTGTGGGAAAGAGGTAAGTTAAACATTGATAATTCTTCACTGGTGCTAGAAGGTAAGAAAAGTAATTATACATCAGAAATTGAAATATGTAGGCATACCTTGAATGTTTTTGATAAGTATGTTGTTGATTTTATTTTTCCTTACGACATGTTTTCTCGTTGGTCAAGTTTCAATAAACAATGGTTTGAAAGTTTAATTGATTATATGGGTTTATCTAGGTATTTAAAGTTTATTTTTGTTGCATTCGACGGGTTTATTAAAGAACCTCATGCATTTGATCTTGCAACAAAATTTTCTACCTTAAACTCTAAATATGAATTTTTACATAATAATATTAAACTACTTGATTTTTATAATTATGTGAAATTATTGACTCATCGTTGGAAATTCTTATGGATGATTATGCATATTCAAAGAAATTTACTAGTTATTTTTTACTTGAACACTCGTGTGCCTAATATTTCTTTGTCTAGTGTTGATGGTTGTTTTTGAAGGAGAGATACTTGATCCATGCTAATTTGGGATATCAAAATCATATCTATGATCTTGGAGATAGTTTTGGGGCACAAGAAATCTTAGGTAAGTACTTTATTCATTTTATTTTTATTTATTCTAATCCATTTTCTTTCTGTGTAGTTAAAGATTCGGGGACGAATCTTCTTAAGGAAAGGGGGAATGATGAGAGTCTTAAGGCAAAATTTCAAACCTATGAATGTGATGGGCTCACACCACCTCAAGGCCAAACAATAATGTCAAAGGCTAAGCAAATCAAATCAAAATTCGATCGAAGATAAGATTTGAGGACAAATCTTTTCAAGGAAAGGGAGAATGATACATGCACGAATGGGGTGAAATTTATTAAATTCCAATCACTAAAGCTGCCAATTTTCAAGTTTGGGAAATCAGTAGACTTGCGACGACTTTTTGGATTGGATCCTGGCATTTCTGGGTTAAGATGTCTGCATGGCATTTGAAGATCTATCTCTTGGCTTCGAAACGCATTTTGAATCACACAATTTTGAGTTTGGGAGCTAAAGTTATGACCGTTTTAGTGAAGACTATGTGAGCAGAATTTTTGAACGGGATTATGATGGGAATTACGAATTTCAGGCTTTCAATTTGAGTTTAAATCATATTGGGTTTGGGTTTTAGGTCTTTAAACGCCATGAAGACATCTCAACCTAGAAATGTCAGTATCCCATCCAAAAAGTCGTTGCAAGTCTACTGATTTCCCAAGCTTGAAAATTGGATCCTACATGTTTCGCATTACCGTAATTATTAATTATCAATTATATTTTGAGTCAAATTTTAGAGTAAATATTTGAATACTTGTAACATCATATTTTTCAGTGGTGTCAGAAACGGTGGTTTCGGGACCACAATTTCAGCTAGTAAGTCAGTGAATTATTATTTATTGAATACTTATAGAATTTCTATAGTGTCTTATTAAAGTTTTATTTAGAAATTTTGAAATTTAATTGAGTAATTAAGTAAAAAAGACTAAGTCCTAAAAATGATAAAGTTGTTTGCTATTTATAAAATGGGTTTAATAGTTTTAGAAACTTGTTTTGAGGTCTTTAATTAGTAATTTGACCATAATAGTTTCGTATGGACGGTTATGGGCTTTAAAATTGTTAGATTAATATGTTATTTAAGGGTGAATAAGTAAATAAGAAATTTAAGCATTAACAAATGAAAGAAAAAAAATAAACTATCAACATTTTTGCTTGTGTTTGCCGAAATTAGAGAAGGAATTCACCATGGTTAGGGCTTGAGCATTCAGTCTCTTAAAGAGCTTGCATGTAAGTGATTTTAGTTTTATTTTTTTAGTAATTTTTATGTTTTTGAGATTTTGTCTTGTGCCATTGTTAAATTCATGAGTAATTTGAAGTTTGGTGTTGGCTTTTGTGAGTTTGTAGTTAAGTATTGATAGTTTGTAAAGTAGATTTTATTGATTTTGATATTTAAGGATTAAATTCATAAAGTTGCAAAATTCAAGGTAAATTTGTGAAAAAGAGTAATGTGTGGGCTATTTTGGGGAGTAGAAGAATTGGCTAATTTGATTTAAGCATGATTATGTTTATTTTGGTATATTTTTGAATCAATGACTAAATTGTATAAAGGTGAAAGTTTAAGGGTAAAATTTGTAATTGTGGTTAGAAGGACTTAAATGTATAAATTGAGTATTTATAAGGTTTGAATGGATTTAATTGAACTAAATTATATTCCAGATTAAGAATTTCAACGTGTGGACAACGTACGAGGAAAAAGGAAAATTATTGATTAGTCTGAGATAGCTAAATCATTTAACAAGTAAGTTTCTACTGATGTTTTAGTTATAATTTATATTAATTTTATTAATTGTACCTATATACATATTGAGTTGTCATTATAGTGAATAATTTGATTTATGAGTAGAAATAAATTTTCTAAAAAGATTTTGATGGATCGAGTAAAAGTTTCATACGTGAGAATTCTGTTTGAATATATGTTCTGGACCTAGCTCTTGCATGTGTTGTGGACTCGAGTTAACATGAGACTCGGATTTAGCCTGAATTAGTTATTCGTTGTCGTTTAATATGTTTACCTAGCTTTGGCCAAGCTAGTTTACTTGTGCTGTCATTGGTTTAACCTAAAAGGGTAACCTGATGCAACTAATTTGTATCTGATTAGCTCTTATGAGCATTATATGTTTTTGGACTTACGTATTAAGTACTTTTACAAAGATCCATCGTAATAATAAAAGTTATCTGATACGGATTTGTTCCAACGAAGTATAAGAAGTTATGAATTCTGAATATCCGTATGTTTAAATGTTACTGACTTTGAATTTTCGAACCACGTTGAAACAAGGTTGAAGTTCAATTGATTATTTTCTTTTATCTACTTAATGAATAAATTAAGTAAGGAATTAATTTGTGGTAACTTATTAAGTATTTATTATACTTACTTTGGATATTATTTCTCTATAGATCTTGAACTATTGGATCGTGTTGGTCGGTCACTGGAGCATACACCTACTTTTGTCACTTTTCGGTAGTTTTTGAAGTCTCAATCTATGATTAATCATGGCATGTAAATAGGGTGTTTGTTTTGTAAAAATATGGACATGTTTTGGTACCTTGTATTGTAATGGATCCTTATACAAGTTTAGTGCTGATAACTATATTGCAAGTTTGATCTTTTGGTTATATATGGCATAACTCATATTAATTTGGTAATTAATGTTTAAATGGATAAATTGATGAGTGAATTTGTGATAGATGAATGTAGTTTTGTTTAGGTGTTTGAATTGTGGTGTCAATGAGGACACATTGGTTAGGCACTTATGATGAATATTTTGGCATATTTTAGGTTTGTTAAATGTGTTTTTAAGTCATGAAATTGGTTAGTTTTGATTTGGCTTGGTACTTAAGGGTCTGTTTGGTTGAAGGAATTGATTTTCCGGAAAATCATTTCCAACTTTTCCAGCGTTTGATTGGCGGAAAACATTTTCCATTTGGAAAATGAACTCCAAAACAAGGGAAAATGGGTTACATTTTAGGGAAAATGTCTTACCCTTTCAATTTCCGTAAGACATTTTCCGTGCTCTCCTCTCTATCGCCTCCTTCATTCCTTCCTTCATTTCCGGTAGAAAATTGCTTCTGTTTATCGATTTTCCAGTAACTTGTTTTTTTAATTATTCAATACTTGTTTTTTTAACACAATTACAAATAATTTATTTGATATTAATTTTTTTCAATTTATAATGATTAATATTGTAGCTTAATAATTGAGTATTATTATAAATAAATCATTGCAATATATGTAAAAATAATTTAAAATATAAAAATTTATTAATACATATCAATATATGTAAAAACAATTTTTTCGAAAAATATTTCCAGGAAATCTGCCAAACAGCCGAAAATATTTTACACAGATTCAATCAAACACCAGAAAATATTTTTCAGTAAATCATTTTACAGAAAAGTAAAACATTTTCCCGAAATCATTTTACGGAAAATATTTTACCGGCAATCAAACAAACCCTAAGTTTTGGATGAAAATATGCCTTGTTTTGCAAACTTTTTAAGGTACAAACGGCTTGGGACACGAGCTGTCACATGGCCATATGTTTTATTTGTTTTCAGTGCAGGTTGGTCCACACAGGCACAGAGAGTTACATGGTCTGGCCACAAGACTGTGTCACCTTATTTAACACGAGCACAGTTAGTTACACAGTCTGCGTACACGGGCGTGTGAAGTAGCCACATGGGCTTGTGGAGTATCCAAACAGCCATGTTCTGAGCCATATGGTCTAGGCTCTATTACACGACCTGGCCATATGGTTGTGTGACCATTGTTTTCAAAAATTTTCAAATTTTTCAAATTTTTCTGTTTTGTTTCAAAATGACTCCTAATTGTTTTTAAAATTTTTTAGATCCCCGTAGGCTCGGTTTAAGGTCCATAAATGTATTTTTACCTTGATTTATATGACTTATTGAATGATATAAGATAATTTGTATAATCGTTTCTATTTGCATTTATATGTTCTGAATTGTAATGTAATACTCCATAACTCTAATCTGGCGACAGAGACGAGTTAAGGGTGTTACAATACTAAAATATACTTCAAGTCTCTATACTCTTAGTATATTTGAAATTTAGTATTTGTACTTTTATTTTTAGAAATTTAGTCCCTTTATTTTTCAAATTTAAACGATTCAAATCCAATTTTTAAAACTGTTGAATTCTTCTATTAAATTCATTGGTGTAACATTTTAAAATTTTAAAAAAATCAATTAATAGCCATGTAACGAAATAATGTCATTACAATAGATTTGAATTTAACAAATAATTTTAATACTATTAAGAACCTTAAAAGTTATATCAACATTTTAATTAAAACAAATTATTTGAACTAATCAATGATATTGTAAAAATTTGAAGTACCAAAATAATATCAAAAAATTAAAATATAAAATTGAATGTCAGAGTGTAATGTAGGGATTAAAATTAAAATTTAATTAATATAATTTAAAATTTGAGCGATTAAAATAGGAAATTTATCATTTTCCTAAAAAGAGCAAATGAGCATGATATATAATAAACTAACTATGATTAGAAAGTTAAGAGAGAAAGGTAGGGATTATAGGCGGCCATAAAAGACGGTTGCCTGCTGCGGTGATCAAACTCCAGCCTTACTTTTTATCTACGGCCATGACTTGTCACTTATTCAGAGCACCCCATTACCGACCAAAAAGCTTATTTTTAAACAACTTTTCCCCACCCACCACCTTTAGATGCTGATCAGAGTGAGAAAAAGGGCGTTTAGGCTCCTCCACATATTTATTTTCTTAAATAAACTAATTCCAATATTCCTGAGTGAAAAAGAAAAAAAAATCTACCGCTTTATTAGGTTAAAAGAAAAAAATGAACATTATTAAGTTGGTCGAAAATAAGATAAATTCAGAAGAGAAATCATGGAAGATTTGTTGGACATTTCAAAATTCGATATGGACGGCCATTCATGATTTTTCTTCTTCATACATCCATTCCATATTGTTAAAGTTCACTATTATTTTAATCTTTCCAAATTATAATACCTAGTATTAAATTCAATTCTTTAATCTTTTACAAATGTGTGGGGGTGTGACTCATATTTATAAGACGATATTACGATGACGCGATAGACGATGTCCCGACAAGAAGAAAATGATGTGGCGACGTGTTTCCAAATTCAATCAGGTTTTTCTTCTCCTACTTAAACTTTACTATTTATTCTCTAATTAAACTCTGATTATTCTAAAAATATTATAATCATATTAGAACTCTAGTTTTAGCCTATTTAAAGGGGCATTGTATCACTGTTTTAATATGTCAATTAACAAAGGCTTTTCTTGAGGGAGACAAGATAGAATCCATATGAGTTTTGGTGAGAGTTCCGTGATAACTATGGAGAGAATTTTGTTCCCGAGTTAATGTTTTATTTTTGGGGTTTGGGTAATATACGTTTAGTACATTTAGGTTTATTTTATCCATATTTTACTATTGTTGATTTACTCGTGGTTTTTCTCCTTTTCAGAGGACTTTTCCATGTAAATATTTGTATGTTTGATCTTCCCTATTTTACTTGTTCGTTGCTTATGTGGGTCGAACCAAACAAAATGAGAGTATGATATATAAGTTGAGTCAAATTTTCTTGTGATTTAGCTTATTTATTATTTCTTACAATAGATCACAAATTATGTGAAAATTGAATTTATATTTGATATAATATAATTCTATTTATATGGGCGTAAAACTAAAGTCATTTTATACCATTCTTATAGATATTCTAACTATCCAATATTTGAATTTATTGATGTAATTGTACTTGTCATGCATATAAAATTTTGATCGATTCGATATCTTTGTCATATCGATCTAGAATAATGTATATATTAATATTTATTGAACGATTGAAGGTTTTTTATGTAAATCAAAGATACTAACTTAGTTAAGAAAATTATGAAAAAATCTTTTTATAATTAAAATAAATAACATTATTAGAAGTTACATTAGTTTTTATTATTATTTTAATAAAAACCAATAAATATGTGCATATGTTGGGATATGAATTCACATCAATTGAATTAATAAAATCTTAAATTTACCATTCAAATATATTTTTGTTTTAATATGTAGAATTTATTTACTTTTATCAATCGTATTTCCACATGTATACGCGTGAATATATGTGAAGTGGAAAAAAAACATGAATCCAATTATGGAAAAACTAAATCAGATGTGGACAGACTTTTGTAGTTGAATTCTTTTACGATTGTTGAAATCATCAACCCAACAAACTAATTTATCGTTGGACAAAAATTCCTCAATTTCCATACATTGTCAAACTATGTCGTTTCAGCAACCTTTCTCTTCGGCCCCGGAGAATTTTTGTAATACAACCACAATTTTATATAAAAATTCATTAAAATGACAAAATTAATTTTGTTATGTAAAAAAAGAGATAGTAGTTTAATAACTGCACTCGGCCAACACTAAACTCAATAAAACACAGATAAATATAATTATTATGGGCTTAAAAATAAAAAGTTATGATGTTTGAAACATATGTTATCAAGTCTAGTAAACTGATTTATATGGAATTTATAATATATATATATATATTATGATCTTAATTTTGCGATCGGGGTTCTATTTTCACTTATGAGAATGAAGTATATCTTGTGTTCAATTGTTTATCTTTTTAGAGCGTACGAGTGACGAGAGAATTAGTCACTACTGTTAACCGTGGATACATTGGTTACGATAAAAATATATTTTAAAAATAATTAAACGATAAAAATCGTTATTAAATACTATTTCAAATGATAAAGAATATAAAATAAAAACAATTATTCTGATTCTAAAATAATAATAAAAATTTATAAATGAGGTTATATTGTTTTTTAGGCTTAATATATAAATTAGTCCTTGAATTAGACAACATTTTATACATTGACCCCTAAATTTCTTTTTTTGGATCATATTGGTCCCTAAAGATAGTATATGTTACACAGATTGGTCTCTACACTAACACCGCTTGTTTTTCCAAGATTTTGTTGATGTGGACAAGCATGGGGCTGACATGTGAATTCATTTTAAACAGTCCTAAATTTAGAAAAAAAAAACCTTAAAATTTTTATTTTTTTAATTTTGTTAAAAAATATAAGAAATATATAAATCATAAAACTTCAAAAAAATTAATGTATATATATAAATTGAAAATATAAAATATAAAATTGAAATAAATATAAAGAATATATATAAATTGAAAATAAAATAACAAATTTAGTTAAAAATTTTAAAAAATAAATATGTTTACAAAATAAAAAAATTGGTTAAATTTTTAGTAAATTACAAGAAATTAAAAAATATATAATTTTAAAAAATTAAAAGATATTTTAAACATTAAAGGAACAAAAATTGACCGGTTGGAGTTGGTCAACTCCCTGTCAGCATCACTCAATGCTGGTCAAATTCGGTTAACTTCGATCAACGGCTAATCAATTTTTCATTTTTTTAATTCTTTTGTAAATTTCTAAAAAATTTGACTATCTTTTTTGTATATTTTTTTAATTTTATTTGTTATATATTTTTAGATTTTATTTTTAAAAAGTTGAATATTTGAAGAGCAAGCTTTTAAAGGTTAAATTTTAACTTAATTTTTTTTATTTTTTATATATTCATTTTTTGAATTTTTATAATTTATAATATCTCTTAAAAATTAAATATTTTTTCAAAAGTTTAAGGTTTTTTTTTTAACTTTTTGAAGAATGATTAAAGATGATCAACAAATTCTTCAAAAACAAACTATGTTAGTGTAGGGATCAATTTATGTAACAGATATTAACCTTAGGGACCAATATGATCCTAAAGAAAAAATTTAAGAGTCAATGTGAGAAAAATTGTCAAGTTTAGGGACAAATCTATATATTAAGCCTTAATAAAACTAACCATGTTAATAATACAGACTGATTTATGTAACGGATACCAGCATGAAGGATCAAGGTGATCTAAAAAAGCTTAGAGGCCAATTTGAGAAATATTACGAAAATTAGGGGCCAATCTATATATTAAAAATTGTTCATAAAAAATTGGGGAGTTTGCGCACGAATAACCAAGCGAATCTTTTCTTATGCACGTGTGGCAAATGTTGTTTAGTGATAGTACGGAAGTATATGACGCCTGAGCCTTGAAAAAGAGGGCTCAAGAGGGCATTAATAATAGACAAATGCGACTCCACTGCCATCATTTTCCTAAAACATTTCAACTCATATCTAAGCCTTTGCTGTTTATTACATCACTTCCTTTTTATTTAATTTCACTAAAAAATAACTATAAAGCCTTTTATCCAACCCATAATAAATATTTTTCTACTCCTCTTTTTATCTTTTAATACTTTGTATAAAACTTTTAAATAAAAAAATAAAAAATATAAATTAAACGACCAATTATCGAATCTGGTATTCATCAAATTTTGTATAAAAATATTTTAGATTAACACTAAATTTAATTCTTAATATTTATATTTTTTTGTCAATTTCTTCTCTTTTTTTTGAGTTAAATTTGTCAATTAATTTTTCAAAAAGAGTCAAATATTTTTTAAAACAAAAATATTGACTAAAACATTAAAAGTTTAACAATATTGGCATGACAACTCGTGTGATAGTTTGTGTACTTAATGATAACAGGGCACTATTTGTCATATTTGCCACATCAACAAATAATTTAAAATCTATAAAATATTTAAAAAATCAAAATTCAAAAAAAAAGAGCGTGAAATACATATGGATTGCCATATGAACTGCTATGTTTAATAATTTAAAATTTTAGTCAGTACTTTAATTAAAGAAAAAACAATTTCACTCTTTTTGAAAGATTAATGATCAGTTTTAATTTTTTAAAAAGTTGAGGGTCAATTTAAACTCAAAAAAAAAGAATAAAATTCAAATTGGTAAAATACACAAACAGTCTAAACTTGGCATTATGCAAATATTTTATCACTCCACCTATAACTAGTTCAATGAATATTCTCTCCAAATAAATTTTTGTGTAATTTTTTTCACTCGGTGTAATATAGTTTGGTTTTTAAAAATTATTAATTAATTTTTTAATAAATTAATACTGATTGGTACTTTTAGAAAATCTAAATTAAATGTTTTTAGGAAAGTTTTCTTTTTTGTTAAAATATATAAGTCTTCGTATTTTTGATAATTTAGAATTTAGTTATTATACTTTTACTTCCAAGAATTTAGTTTCTTTACTTTTTAAATTCCAAAATTTAGGTTCAACTATTAACACTATTATTTTTTTTAATTTGTTAGCGTAACATTTTCAAATTAAAAAAAATACTCACTTGATAGCCATATAATTAAAAAATGACTTTATAATTAACCTGAATTTAACAAAAAAACTATGTTTAACCGTTGAACTTGAATTTTAAAATATAAAAAGTAGAGAAATTAAGTTCTTGAAAATAAAAATAAAAGTATTAGAACTAAATCTCAAATTTTAAAAAACTACGTAACTTTTTTTTTCTTAACATTATTTGTGTTAATAAAATCTTATTCTTGCATTCATAGTCGAAATTAATGCTGAAAAAGGGCACAAAATCTAGGCTCCGTACAGTAAGATTAAATAAAGAAAAGACGTAGTTAATCTGGTAGCCTATACATTTGTTGACATGCATGCAGGGCTTTACTGTATAGCTAGGACAAAATAATGACATACTTTTTAGTAATTAGAGTGGGCGATGTCCATTTTCTGTTTACAAGGAATGGTGATCCAAGCATGCCGTGCTGAGAACAGGGGAACACTTACCAATGCCCGAAGGCAAGCAGGACTGATCTATATAGCTAGCGCCCTGCCCTGCGCCGATGAAATAAGATAGCCATTACATTGCCCTTTGGTATTTGTTGGAACTGAATTATTTGCTATTATTACTTCTGGTGTTGGGCTTGAAAGTTGAAAAGGAAAAGTTGTAACCAATGGATGAGGAGGGGGGGGGGAGAAAAAAGGAGTATCCTGTCGGAGAATTTGGTAAAGCAAAACATTCGGGGTTTGATACTCACGTGGCACGACAGGATTCCACGGGTAACAAGATTATTATCGAAACCATTACTACTACAACTTGTGGGGAGATGCTATAAATGGTGTAGTTCCATATTCCTCTTTTGGTACTGGGTCCTCCTTTTGATATGCCCCCAAGAATCTTTGTAAATACTCCATAGCTTTTCCCTTTCAGTTAAACCATCATATAGGAATAATACACACCCAAAGCCGGGAAAAAAAAGAGGAGAGATGGAGGAGAATAAAGCAGTGAAATCCAGCAGGTTCAAAAGGGTTTGTGTGTTTTGTGGAAGCAGCTCCGGTAAGCGAAACTGCTACCGTGATGCTGCACTTGAGCTTGGAAAAGAACTGGTATTATTCCATTCTTCAATGCCGCCTTCTTAATTTCTGTCTCTGTTTTGTTTAAAAAACGTACTAAACCTCCTTTAATTTCTTGGCTCAAGGTCTCTAGGAGGTTGGATCTTGTTTATGGTGGAGGAAGTGTGGGGTTAATGGGTTTGGTTTCTCAGGAAGTCCATCGAGGTGGTGGTCATGTTTTAGGGTACCAAACCCAGTACATGCATATATTGACTAATTAATTTCTTCTTCACTTACTGGATTCATTTGTTGATTTTCTTTTATTTTATCCGCAGAATTATCCCCAAAACTCTGATGAGCAAAGAGGTGGTGATCTCTACACCCTCTCCTGTATTGGTTAAGTCCCTTTGGGAAATGATGCATAAATATGGATTTGTTTTGGTTAAGCAGATAACAGGGGAAACGGTAGGAGAGGTCAAACCTGTCACGGACATGCACCAAAGGAAAGCTGAAATGGCACGCCATTCTGACTGTTTCATCGCCTTACCAGGTCTCTCTCATGAAAACCTAATTATATTATTATTACTATGCCTATTGCCTATGTAATTTTATTAATCACTTAACAGGTGGATATGGAACCCTTGAAGAGTTATTAGAAGTCATAACATGGGCCCAGCTAGGAATCCACGACAAACCTGTAAAAGCCATTTCATGTCTCATCATGATGATGAATCTCTTGACTTGTAACAGTTTTTCAAATAACCAATTAACTCTCTTTTTTTTTCATATCATGACCTCAGGTCGGGTTGATTAACGTGGATGGCTATTATAATTATCTGCTTACCTTCTTGGACAAAGCCGTGGATGATGGCTTTATTAAACCACCACAACGTCATATCGTCGTCTCTGCTCCCACCGCAACAGAACTTGTCCAAAAACTTGAGGTGGGTTTTCAATGTTTCCTTGTAGCATAAATTCTAATATTTCTGCTCCAAGAATTTGGGATAATGTTCTTTTTTGTTGGGATAGGAATACGTGCCAATGCATGACGGAGTTGTTGCTAAGGCAAGTTGGGAGGCTGAACAATTGGAGCTCAACTCTTCTTTGCAAACTGAAATTGCTTGTTAATTTCTCTTTTCTAATTTTATATGATTTTTCTGCAAATGTAAGTATTCAACTGGCTAGGTTTACCCTGCGGATGAGTAGCAAGTGCTGGGGATGGTAATTTCATTGTCATATGCTCACTCTGTAAAAGTAGCAAGGGAAAGAACACCAAAAAGAGGCAGCTTTTTTATTCTCTTTTCCGAGTCTGTTGTTAGTGTTGGCTGTGCTGATAAGATAACCTCTTGTTTCATTGTTGAAGTTTGGTGGTAATGATTCAATAATGGAGTGCTTTTCTTCTTGTTTAATTTCATGTGCAATCAGTCCTTCAAAAATCATGGACCCAAAAGAAAATCTTTGCTGAATAAAGAATACTGGAAAGACAGGGGTCTATACACTGTAGTACTTCCAGTATATCAGGACTGGAGTGGTGGGAATAAAAGAAAAGCTTGGCAAAGCTATGATATATTTATTTATTTGCTTAAATTGTTATCCATACTTTTACCTTTTGCTTTTCCTGGGTTTACCCGTCAAGAGAGAATACTGACAAGGAATGATGATGAGTGGCCTGACAAATAGCTAAAGAAAATCATGGCGGCTTAACAAACCTCGAAAGGGCACGTTGAGGACTCCATTTTCCAATTCCACACTCTGGGTTTTGAAAAATCATGCTATTCATTTAGATTAATATTCAGAAGAAAAAAGAAAATGGATCGCATTCAAGATTTGGATATTGAGTTTGTTAGAACTATAAAATAACTATCAAATAAAATTTAATAAATCAATCAAGATTTGTCACGTCAAATTATTAATAATAAATCAATAACAAAATTAGATGCGAAAGCAGAAACGTATCTAAATTCATCAATTTCTTGAAATTTACAGATCTTAGAATTTTGATCTTCCAAATTAGCACACAAGTAATCTGGAAAAGAATGTGGCTCCCTCTCTTTTCTAAAGATGGGATATTAAAAAAGTTATCTTATTATATTTGGGGACCATAACCCTAAAATATAACTTTAACACCCTAATTTTTAATTAATCTATCATCAATTAAAAATTAGTTAGCAGAGTATCTACGCATATTTGATTCATACTTTATTTAATAATTAAAGTCTAATAAATTTTAACTAAATTAGATCACTTTTAATTTGTACTAACCTATTATGATAATAAATAATAACATATATTACACTTATTATATATATATATAATATTCATATTCTTCAACATAAATATCCTTATGATATGGCATCTTACAGGATTAGGTTGGGTTGGGCACCACTACTTAAATCCTTGTCCCAACTCTTCATATCCTCATTGTACGTCAAAACTTTTTCACTTCCATCTTTTATTTATATAAGATTTTACACCCAAAAGGGTTACATGCTTTTGCCCTAAGTAAAATTAACAAACAAACGATTGTATAAATACTGAATTTTGATGTTTGGTATGTTATCATTCATTTACATGCTACTATATATGAAGCTTAAGGTTTAAATTATCTTTTAAATTCTGAATTTGGTAATTATTTTTATATTTGGATTTAATTTTTTTTCAAATTAAGTCTTCAACTCAATAATTATTTTCATATTAGAGTTTGGATTTTTTTCTTTAAAAACTCTAAAATTCAAACTATAATATTAAAATAATAGTTAAGTTTATAAACTAATTTGAACCAGAAAAATGTTCAAACTTAACAGCACGTTTGGTTCGCTGTATTGGAATAGAGGCATAATGGAATAGAGACGTAATGGGATAGAGGTGTAATGGATTAGAGGTGTAATAGCAAATCAATTGTTTGGTTGAATGTAATAGAATAGAGGCGTAATAGTATTATTGTGTTTGGTTGAATGGAATAGAGGTGTAATAGCATAATGGAAAAAACTAAAATGACTAGAATACCCTTAGCATAAATTTGTTTTGGTAAATGATTATTGTTATTGTTATTTAAATTTTAATAAGATTATTAATATCAATAATAAATAATTTAATCATATTTAAACATAATTATTATTAAATATATTATAATTAAAATATAATTTAATAAAATTCTTAATAATTAATATTCTTATATGAATTTACTGAAATCATAATATATGATACTATAAAATATAAATTAACATATTTATTATTAAATATATTATAATTAAAATATATAATTTAATAAAATTCTTAATAATTAATATTCTTATATGAATTTACCCAAATCATAATATATGATGCTATAAAATATAAATTAACATAATTATTATTAGGTATATTGTAATTAAAATATATATAATTTAATAAAATTCTTAATATAATTATTCTTATATTAATTTACTAAAATCATAATATATAATAATATAAAAAAATATTTAATCTCATTTATTATTTTTAAACCGCAATACAAATTTAATGTGCTAAAACATCATTAGTAAATCAAATAATTTAATTATTCTACAAAAAAAATTAGAAGTAATAAATAACTTGACATTTACATATTTTGCATAAATATAATATTCAAATATTAACAAACATACCCTAAATTAAATTTCATGTATAATTTTAAAATTTATCCCAAAGATTTAGTGTACTTCTTGACCTGAACTTGACAATTAAGTTTATTTTAGTACTTGTATATTTTTTGTCCACTTTAATAATTGAACTTGACAATTAGATATATTTTAATCTTTGAACTTGAAATATATAAAATTTTATTGACATAACACTTTAATAATTGAACTTGACAATTAGATATATTTTAATATTTGAACTTGAAATATATAAAATTTTATTGACATAACACTTTAAGATTATCTCACATTTTTAAATTTGGACGGAATATAAATTCATAGTCAAAATAGACCTATTTGTAAAGTTAGATACTAAAGTAGACCCCAACAACATATAAGTATCAAAACGAAACTAGCTCACAAAGCGAAACTTCTTATGAAAGAAGATAAACAAATTGTGCTACTTGAAGGGAACAACACTGGCACTGGAAAAACATTCCGTGGTTGAGGACATAAAATCTCTTAAGCACTGCGTCCAGGTTATGAGCTACTCACAGCAACACAGATCGCTGGGAAATAGTGTGCCAAATTACCTTTTGTATCTCTTCTTGGAACCACATGGACAAGGAGCATTACGGCTCATTTCTCCACTCTTTACCATATTAAACTTGGCAAGATCCAATGGTGTTGAACCCATTAGCTTTTGCACCTGCAAAAGATAAAAAAAATAAAACGAATGACATTTCCAATGGAGAAAGAGAGAGATGCATAAACTAATACTTGTCATTGATGTTTTAAACTGTGGGAGAAACATTCATCCGAACTCAAATGCGAATTTCAGCAACTGAAGATGAATGAAGGCAGACATCTCAGTCTTTTAAGCAATCTGGCATTGAACCAAAAAAGCATAACGCAGATCAGCAGACCAAACATCTGTAACTCTATGTTAGTTCGACTCTTTCTTTTCCTTTATGCATCCATGTTTGATGCAAGTCTGGGACCAGAATGAATATAGGGAGATAATCCTCTAAAAATCCTCCAAATACATTAAAAAAATTGGACAAAAAATGAACATAACACACCCGTGTCAAACATATATATCAGACACTCAAACTATAGTTTGAACAACAAGATATACAATCATCATTTTGACTCAGATAATAAGCATAACTAACTCCCCTACCTTCTTAGACAAATATCTTACTTATCTTTCAAATAGCTCATCCTACATTCAACATCATATTCACCGAGCAGCAGCCAAAAGACAAAAATACATTAACTTAGAGAATTTAAGATCAGACAAATTGAGCAATAAGCATAAATACACTAGCTCATACATTTTAATCATTCAACATATGATCAGCAAAAACATAACTGAAAAAAACCAGTGGTGAACCTACCTCAGCAAAGTTCTTTGGCATCGGTTTGCCTTCCTCTTTCAGCTTAACCATCTTCTTATGAACTTCTTTAGCCCATGTGAACTTCGCAAGCGCATTCTCAACATCTAATAAGGTACATCTAATAAGTTAGATGTTATCCCTTTCTCACTCTTAAAGGTACATCTAGTGAAAAGAAAAGTTCAAAACAAATTAAATTGAAGAGAGCTTCAACCAAACTGCTTCTTTTAATGCCTAACACCTTAACAAAAAGTATGCCTAGGCACACCAAGCAAGCGCCTAATCAAATGCACCTTGTCCAAAAATATCCAAAGCACTTAATCAACTTTGTCTTATCTACTGTTAGGTAAAGGTAGCCTTCAAGAAGGTAACATAGGTTAATTCTTGTTTAAGTTTTATTGATTGTTGTAAATGTTGTATAAACATACAAACAATTTACCTGTAAAGAAAAGCACTCCTACAGACGCCAGTGAAACCATAGTACAAGTAAAGTATAAAGAATTCCAAGTTCACTGTTCAAAAATGAAGAAAAAGGGTATCAATGTTTATACCTTTACAGCTCGCCAATGATCTAAACATTCCCGATGTACATATTTTGATGTTCCTTTGCACTTGCAAGGAGCAATAAAATCTCTACCTGAGGAAAACAATTGCACATTGAACTAGTTATTAGCACAAGTTCCTTCAAACAACACCCTTAGCAACAAAAATTAAGTTTTCTTTTTTTCATAATTATTAAACATTATTGTGTAGGATGACCAAAAAAATTTACTGCGAAGGAATTATTTAAAATAAAAAAAAGGGAATTGAAAATAATTAAATTGCTATTTTTATCTTCCCTAATTTTGTTTAATAATCCAATCAGTTCGGTCGCCAAACGAAAAAATTGAACCCGTTATACTAGAGTGACGTACATAGTTGGATTTTGAAGGAAAAAACAGACCAGAGTTTTTTCGAGAGGAAGGCTTAAAATATGCAAAGTGATCGTGATTCATAGCACAATCGATGAAACCAATTTTTTAAAATTTCTTTAAAAAAGGAAGTTAAATTTGAGGAAATAGGGTTTAAAAGTAGAACATACCGTCGGTTTCGAGGCAAATTCGACACTGAATTTGATCGGCTGGACCGGCCTCGAGGTCGATCTCGTTGGGGTTGGTGTCGGTGGGGGAGCCATGAGAGGCAATTCCTTCGATTGATCGCTCATTGTCGATTAACAAATAAACAGAGGAAATAGCCATTTTCGATAATAATAATTAATTTATAGAGAGAAAAAGGAGCAATCTTGAATTTCTCTCCTCTGATTCTTGAAGCTGATATTGGTATCTTTTTTATGGTTCTTCCAGCGGAATTTTAACATCAGTAATGAAGGGAAAAAGGGAAATAAGGAAGGGAAATAATAAGGAAAAAAGGGAAACGCGGAGATGGAAAGGAAAGAAGAAGATGAAGCTGAGGGCAAAAAATGAAAAGGGAAAAAAAATACTCCCGTGGAATGGATTGGCTATTCAGCGGTGAAGGAAGGGAATGCCTATTCAGCGTTTTCCCGTAATAGAACCTGAATGGATTCGGGCTGTATTACCATTACAGCCAACCAAACTAATGTTTGGTGGTGGGCCCACTGATTTGGGGAATGCATTCCTATTCTCCAAACCAAACATGCTGTAAAAATAATTACCAAATTCAAAATTTAACTTTAAAAAAAAAATCAAACAAAAATACTTTCAAATCCATACCATATGTCAACACATACTTTTTGGTTTTGTGAAGCAATGTCTTGGTGGGATGCGATGGAGGATATTCAATGGGGGTAATGAAGAATGCATCCCCATCTGATAAGTGTGACTCATCAATATTTAAGACAGTCGACCTGTGTTTCAATAAAAAATTTAAGCCTATTTGTTAAGCTTAGACTTGACTCGACCCAACTAAAAAAATGAACTTAAAATTTTGTCGAATCGGATCGAATAAAAAGTATTAAAATACGGGCCTGGCCTTACCCACCCGTATTAATTTTGTTATATTATTTTTTATATAATTTAAAAAAAATATAATACATAAAAATACTAAAAACATTAAAATAAATGTTTCTCAATAATTTGAAAATAAAAAAAAAGTATATATACTTAAATAACATTAAGATAGGTGCAACTTAACAATCAAATGCCTCTAAAATAGTAATAAAATTAACAATGACAAAAAGTTATACAATATCCAAACAATAACAACAAAATAGTAGCAACATGGTAGTGAAATGGTAGTAGTGAGAAAAAAAAAGCAAGATAAGTACAAAAAAGCAACAATTTTTTTTTGTATATTCAGGCTGGGCCAGGCTTAGGCAAAAAAAGCCTTACTCGAGGCCAGACTCGTTTTCTAAACAGAGCTTGTACAAACCCAAATTTGCCCGGCCCGATATAAATATTAAAACCCAAATATAAAAATTATATATATAATAAAAGTCCAATAATATCAGTCCATATAACAAACAAAAATAAACTAAGCCCAAACCCGATTACAAAATCCAAATACCCAATGAACCCAATGAACTAAGCCCAATTAAGCCAACCCCAGCCCAAATTAGCCTAACCCAAACCCGATTACAACAGAAAGGGAAACCCTAAAGCGCTATCTGCCCTAGTCGTCGTGCGCCCAACAGCTTCTATCACCGCCCTCCACGTCACCGTACGGCTTCCATACACCTGCAGAAAACCAACAGCACACAAAGAAGCAGAAAGAAAAAAACAAAAATAGCGAAAAGAATGACAAATTTGATTTTTTTTTCTTTTTATTATTATTCTGTATTTTTCTTTCGGTATATAAACGGATTGTAACTCGTTTCAAAAAAAAAGGGAGAAGAACGGATGTAAAAATCGAGAGATTGAATGTAAAAAAAAAATTCACGAAATCAATACAAAAAAAGAGAGATTAAAGGTAGATCTCGATTTCTTTTTTTCGTCGATTTTCATTTTCCTCTTTTACTTTTTTTAATATACAACGCGAATAAGTTAAAAGGGTGAGAGTATATACTTCTGTGATCCCGCTGTCGTTCTCGTCGATTTCGTGGATACGGGAGAGGCTAGGTTTGGTTTTGGCCTGAGAACGGCACTGGAGGGGCAGCCTTGGGGACTGATTTCAGTCGGTTTGTAAACTGACACAGGGTTCTTATTTTAGGGTTATGAGGGGGTTTTATATAGTGCGTAAAACGGCACCGTTTAGGGCCTATTTCAGTGGCCCTAAAACGGTGTCGTATTGGTTGATTAACCCCAGCAACCCGCGCGATGGCCGACCCGGGGAAGGATCCGCGCGTTTTGACCTCTGTTGGGCGATTTGTGCAAATGGTCCTTTCATTTTTGTGGCGTGTTCAAATCGATCCTTTTCATTCTTTCTAATTTTGCTCTGCATTTTCGTTGATTGTTTCATCTCAACCCAGCTTGCAACGCTGCATTTTGGAGAAGCAGGATATTTCCTAATCAGGCCCCCATGTAATTCGAGTATTGCAGCATGATCCTCCACCTTGTTTTTAATCTCATTGTTTCCCGTTAATTATATTTTAATTATGATTTAATCCTTTTATTAGTCAGCTTATTAATTAATTTACTGTTATTACTACTATTATTATTAGCATCATTGTGGTTTTCTTCTTATCTATTATATATATATATATTGTTTTATTTTTATTTTTGTGTTACGTTATTTATTTATTCATTTTCTTTGTATATTGCCCTTATTTTAAATATATATGCTATATGTAATTTAAATTTTTATATGGCATGTTTTAAATTATTTTTATTTGCCATTATTTATCTATTTTAAACCTTTATATATAATATATGTTTATATATATATCACTTTATATATGTTATTTTAAAATTTTGTTTAATTTTAAATTGTTTTAATTCCAATTTTCTCTTTTATAGATTATATTAAACCTTTTATTTATTATTTTAACCTAACTTATAAGACTAATTATTTTAAGTTACTTTATATATTATTTATTTTAAGTTATTTTACATATTACTTATTTTAAAATTAACCTATACTATTCGCTTTAAATTGATTTATGTTCACTATTTAAAATATGTTTACATATGTTGTTTGTTTAATTTTATCATCTATTTTAATTCTTTTGCATGCCTATTTTTAAATTTTATTTTATTATACATTTAATTTATTTCAACTCTTATATATATATTATTTATATTAAGTTTTTCATCCCATATGTATTATTTATTTAAATTAATATATGTATATTATTGATTTTTAATTCATCAGCTTTTAAATGTTAATATTTACATGTAACCATTGCTCTTATATATACAGTACTATTGTTTGTTTGTATTATTTGATTGTTTGTATTCATTAGTATATATTTTGGCTTACGAATTATCATTTCACGTCATCCATTATCAATCCATCACACTTTATTCGTTTAAAAGGTTACGTCAAATATCGTTTAAATATCACAATCGTTTATTCAAAAACTTTCAAGATAACGCAAAGTTCGGTATTTGGGATCTTCGAAAGAATTGAGCCCTAACGTATTGGGTTCCAATTTTCCTTGTCGAATCTAAATAATCGAGTTTATTCTTTAATCAAAACACACAAATAAAAAGCTCATTCTCAAGAATTCAATACGTTGTATCCTAACGCATTGAATATGACATATTGTTTTCTCGAGACGAGGATTCTTCTAACAAATGAAAATAAATGCAATATTTGATATTTAGGAATTTTGTGAAATCGAACCTTAACTTACTGGGTTTTGATTTTCTCATTTGACCCAAATAATTAGATATCCTTCTCAAAATGCATAAGTTTTAAAAGTCAAAAGATAAACTTAACTTTGAGGATTTAAAATGTTGCACTCTAACTTACTGAATGTGACAATTTATTTCTTTGAAATGAGTGAGCCTCATCATTCAATTCATTTTATTCAAAATTTCTTTTCAAAGGATCGTATTTTAAAATCTTTTCAAATTCTCGATACCAAGACATTAAACAATTAATTCGGTACCAATTTTGGGTGTTACGAGGGTGCTAACCCTTCCTCATGCGTAACCGACTCCCGAACCTATTTTCTCAAAATTCGTAGACCTAAAATCGTTTTTCAAGGTGATCCGATCACACCTCATTAAAAGATCTGTGGCGACTCTAATTTTTTCATTTTAATAAGTTGACAACTATTTTTTTTGTTTTTCAAAAAAAGTGGCTTCGACAAGGCTCATTTTTTTGCCCAAGCTCATTTTTCGGGCCTATATTTTTATCCAAATCCTCCCACTTTTTAGGTGGTCCGGCCCATAGACAGGTCTACTGGACCTCCAATTCACTAAGGAACTCTCGCTACAATATTAATGTCTCTTCTTTAAGTAAAAAAAAAGTTTAATATAACATTTGGTATATGAACTTGACACTTTTTCCTAATTTAGTACCCAAACTTGACACTTCTTAATTTGGTACATAAACTTGACAATTTTTTAAAAGTTGGTATTTAGTCTTTTCTAGCGTCCAATTTGAAACCTCAACTTGACTCTTTTTCCTAATTTGGTATCTAATCTTCTATTTTTGTTCGATTTGGTATTTGAACTTGACAAACGTTTACAAATTACTCCAATATACTAACAATGTTATTTTTTTTATGAGGTAGCAAAAATAATCAATGTATGACCGACACATGACAAATGATATGATTTTTTTTTCATTTATATGTTCAATTACTTTTAGTGTTATTTATTTAATCAATTATTTTATAAATTGAAAATAGTGAATTTCTTTTAATTTTTGTTTAAATTTTTTTCTTATTTAATATTAATTCGTTAAGCATAGCTCAATACCTATTTTTTAACATTAATTGCCTTTAATACTGACAATATTTTTGTAGCATAACAAAAAAAAATTGTTAGTGTTTTGCGTAATTTATATAACATTTTATAAATTTATGTATCAAATTGAACCTAAAAAATAGCTTAGGTACCAAACTAGGGGAAAAATACCAAGTTCAAGTACCAAATTGGGCCTAAAAAAGTTTAGGTACCAAATTAGGAAAAAGTGTCAAGTTAAAGTACCAAATTTGACAAAAAAAAAGTGTAACGACTCGATAGTCAATGGTGTCAGAAAATGTATTTTTGAGACTCCATTTCTGTAAATTGGATTCGTAAATATTTATTAAAAATATTTAGGAAGCTATTTGTGTGGTTAATTAGGTTTTGGTTAGGTGAATTTACATGAATTAAGAGTAATCAGGAATAAGGACTAAATTGCATATACGGTGAAAGTTGAATTATAGATTAAAAAAATTAAGGACCAAAGAAGCAATTATACCATTGCTTATAAATGAGGCCGCATGAGCTTTAAAACATGTGAAAATTTATTATATATATTATAAAATAAACCTTAAATGTTAAAGTAATTATATTTTATTATTATATAATATATTATATTATTATAATAAAACAAATAAATAAAAAAGAAAAAGGAAATAGAAAAAGAAAGAAAGAAACAGAGAAAGTCAAACAAAACACGGAGAAAAAGAAAGAAAAGAAAGAAGGAAAAATTAGGGTTTCAAAGTTCTAAGCTCAATTGGTTAGTCAATTTAGTCCTTTTTCTTGTAATTTTTATGTTTTTAGAATTCTGGTATTAAATACTACCCGACCCAATTTTAGTATTAGGGATTAAATTGATAGATTTTTAAGTTAGAAATAAAAAAGGATTGAATTGTAGAATAAATTGTAAATTTTGAGTAATAGGGACTAAATTGAGAAAAATTTGAAATTTAAGAATTTAAGTGAAATCAAGGAGTTAAATCTAGTCTAAAGTGGAATTTGTATGAAAATATAAGATTGATTGTGAAGAAATAAAATTAGTCTCGATTTAGGGACTAAATTGGAATTTAGGAAAATATTGAGTAAAAATTAAAATATTAAATATGAGATTGAATTGTGTTGTATTGATGAATTTTAATTGTTTTAATTCCGTAACTAATGTCGTACCGAAACCCTCGACTAAAAAGGGAAAAGATAAAGTCGACAAGGAATAGCTCAGAATTTCTGATTTGTATTTCTATCATCCGAAACTAGTTATTAATTGTTGTATTTATGATTTAATGCATATGGTAAGTGTTGAGGTGAGTATTTGACACTTTAACATTGAATTGAATTCAAAGTTGATTGAATTGATTGAATTAATATATATATATTATGAATATATTGATTATTTGAATTGAAATAAATATTAACGTGAAATTTGAATATTGGATATTTGTTGTATTTGGAAAGTGAATTGAAACCCTATTAACTGTATCGGGCTGAGTCGGATATAGATGGCACGCCATAGGATTGGAAGAGTTCAGGGATTACTTCGACTTCGAGTCGATGAGACACTGGGTGTCAATTTACTACTTCGGATTAATTCGATGAGGCACTGAGTGCCAATTTACTTCGGTTTAGCTGATGAGACACTAGGTGTCAACTTATTACTTCGAATTATCCGATGAGGCACTGGGTGCCAAACTGGTGTGTTTTAGTTAGATCCATGTATCGGTCCGAGTTCGAGTAGTGTTAATAGGGGTAAATGAACAATAAAGTTTTATAATTGGTATTGAAATGGAATGTTATGATAAATGGAAGTGAAATAGTGAATTGAAAATAGATTATGAAATATGTTGCAAATACATGGAATATATACGTTATATACTCATGAGTTGAATGTGGAATGGATATTGCAAATGTATAATGAAATGTGAAATAAATTATGAAAAGCTATTTATATAGTAAGTATGAGAATTGAGATATTGTGAAACAAATGGAATATGATATGATTGTTATAGTATTTAAATATTAATAAGTGTGTATATTTCAAATGTATAACTGTAATTTCTTATTTTAATTATTCGGATTATAGAAATACCACTGAGTTTTACTCGGCGTACGGTTTTGTTTTCCATGCGCAGGTTAAGTACTAAGTTTTGATCGCCGATTCAGCACCCAACAACGGTCCCAAACTCAAACGTGATGTTTTTCCTTTTGTGTTGGCATGTACCTAGGGCGTCTACATATTAATCATTTTGTGGGTTGATTATAATAAGATTATAAGTTAATACTGGATGGTTATATACATTTAAATATGTGTTTATGTTTGAGGTCATAATATGACATATTTAAGTTAATGTTTAAATGGAATAAGTAAAATAAATTGAAATTGGCATGTTTATAAATTGGATTTGAATGATGTTTTATTTATATGTTTTATGATATAATTGTGGTACCTATGAGGGTACATTGGTTAGACACCTAGGATGATTGTTTTGACATGTTTTGGGTGTGTTTAATCGTGTATTGATTAAGTTAAACGAATGATTTTTGAATTGCTTAATGTCCAAGCTTGCAGGGAATGATAAACTTGTTATTTAAGGTACATTCTGGCCATATGGCCGTATGAACCTTGCAACTTTGAAAATTTTTATTATTTTTCAAAAAATTCTCTGAGTTTCCGAATTAGTCCTGACTTGTTTCTAATACGTAATTTGGGTCTCGAGGGCTCGAATAAGAGACAATATGTATGAGTTTGATTAGTTTTGTCTTTAATATTATATGATATGAAATACTTGAAATTATGTTTGTTTGATCGATAATACTCCGTAACCCTATTTCGGCAAAGGATGTAGGTTAGGGGTGTTACAAAAAGTTTATGCACCAAATTAGAAAAAAAAATATGTCAAGTTTAAGTACCAAATGTTATAATAAGCCTAAAAAAAATAAATGAGAAAATTGCAAAAGGAATTGTGATAAAGGGGATTGTTAACATTACAAGAATTAAATTGATGGGATAATTATTTAAGGTTTAACTTGTTTGTATTTTAGTCACTTAACCTTTTTTGTTAATTTAATTATTTTTGTCAGCTTAACTTCTTTTTTTTAGGCACTCTATCGTTAAAATATTTTGGTCACTAAAAATAAATGCTAACGTAGTGATACATGCACGGATGGGGTGAAATTTATTAAACAAGCTGCCAATTTTTAAGTTTGGAGAATCAATTGACTTGCGACAACTTTTTGGATTCCATTCAGGCATTTCTGGGTTAAGTAGTTTCCATAGCATTCGAAGATTTATCTCTTTTTTTCAAAACGCACTTTGAATTATTATATTTCGAGTTCGAAAGCCCAAGTTATGACCGTTTTAGTGAAGACTGCGCGAACATAATTTATGGACGAGATTATTACGGAAATTACGAGTTTCAAACTTTTAATTCGAGTTTAAATCACACTGGGTTAGATTTTTAGGCTTAATTTTATTTATATATGAACTCAATATTGTATATTTTAAATATTTTAAGTTATTTAGGAATTTTAATGTACTTATCTAGTCTGTATAAAGGGTTATTCATTGTATACAAAGTCATTAATTGTTTCTAATTTTTAATTTGGATTTCTTGTTCTTTTTCTATCATTTATTGCTTGTTTTTATAGTTGTCCTTTTTAATTTTTAGATTCAACTTCAGGTTGTGTTAAACTCCAAATTCTTCTTCATTTGTCTTGAGTCCTAGATCTAATCAACAATTTGGACAAACTTATGGTCATGTTCCGCACATGGCCTTCTTTTGGGTCGAATAATAATAATTTGCACAATCCATCAATTTGATTCTAATTCTAAAAAGTTTAACAAATTTATCTCTCAATATTTACATATTTTGTTAATTTAGTCCTAATTTTAAAAAATTAAAAAATATATATAATTATAAAAATACAAAACTAATATAAAAAACAATTATATATTACAAAATATAAAAAAATACAAAAAAATGCGTTGAATATTTGTTAATATCTATAATATATATTTTCTATTTTTATATAAAAAGATTCTCTTAGTGAATGATATCGTGAGACATTTCATATTTAATTAAATAAAAAGTAAATTAAATTATTATTTAATATAACATTATTTTCTCTCTACCCCATTTTCTTCCCCACCCGTTTAATCCTTTGATTTTTCTTTTTATGAAATCTGGGTTTAATGGTTGAGTAATTTATTCTATAGTTCACATTCTCTTTTCCTCACCTATCTCAAATCTTCAAAACTCTGAATTGGATCCACCACCATTACCACAGCCCTTTGATTCAAAGCTTTAAAACTCTGTTGCTTTTATGTCGGTGAATCAGGCGGTGGATGACCCAACACACCACATACACCAGGCATTGTCGATCTGAGTTTTGGGGAATTTTCTTTGGCAACAAGACAAAGTAAGGATTTCTTGAATTTTTACCCCCTTTCGGTTTACCCTCTTTTTAATGCTCAAGTTCTAAAGAGGGAATACTTCAGTTGCTACCCCAAGGTAACCATAAAAAGAGAAGTAGAATCCAACTCAGAGAATAACACTCCCCTAACGCAAGGAAAAATAGGGAAAGGAAAAGGAAAACTGGTTTTTATATATTTTTGGTATTTTGAATCTTTTTATAAATATATAATTTTGAAAATATTAAGATCTAACCATTAGATTAAGCATGTAAAATTAAAAATGTTATTATACAACACAAAAGAAGAACACTTCCTAGTTATGTACATAACCGACTAAATTAATTAAAAAAATAGCTAAAACTTTAATGACTGTTCAAGAATTTATCCATCGCCAATAGGCCACATGGCCCTTTTACTTTTCATGTTCCAGGATGATTAAATTGTTAAGGTTCTAGTAAATTATATTTTTACTAGAATAATTATTATAAATTTTAAATAATAAAAATGTATAGAAATTCGATAAAATTAATCTTAATTGCTGAGATTGGTTTCTGTCACTTTGCAACCTCAACAATTCATTTTTATAATCACGGGATCATTGTACTTTTGTTTTTTTCCTTCAGTTTTTCAACTATGGATCAATTGAACTCAAAATGCCAATTATTGCCCACGGATGGTCCTCATTTTTTTCCCTGGAAATTTGAGAGGGGAGGTTTTAGGTTTTGGTTGCTCTAAAATCACAATGGTCCCTTCACTCACTTTCTACAAGCTTTTCCCAAATCTGAAGCTTTCAATAGGTATAGCCGTATACGGGACTCAATGCTAGTTCATATGCCCACGACCTCAAAATGAGACGATGACCATGATTGAGATTAAGAGGCTAGACTTCATACAGCATTGGGAATCCATTGCTGTAGCAAAGATGACATTATTCACTAATTTTGGCTATAGGGGTTCATTGTATTCTTTCATCTGCATGAGCTCAATATAAAGCTCGCTATTTAATGCAAATGTTAGTAGAGCTTTGTACAGGTTTAACAGAGAGAATACATGAAATCAATTAAAGGAGAATTAGAGCTTAAATTTGTATTAAAAATTATATGCACGTATTGTTGGATAATGTTGAGAATACAGGGGAAATAGTGGATGGCATGGCAGTTCCTTTCAAGGCCTTGGTAGCAATGTCTAATGCTAATGTTAAAGACTGGATCCTGAACTTTAGTGCTACACACGAAGCATAAAAATGATTCATTCTCACTTCTTACTCTTCATGTCTTTTGATCAGTAGTTTTCAGGATAAAAGAATTTTGAGAAGTAATAATAGTAATTGATGATGAGATTTTGGGGAAAAGATTCCTTCTTTGGCTTCATAATTTACATTTTCAATCTGTAGAAATATACGGCTTTTTGCAGACAAGCCCCCTTGTAAAAAAATCGGGGTTGTCGTTGGATATCACTAGTTTCATTAATGGTTGAGTAGGTTGAGAAGGGACATTCTAGTTTTAATCAAACACCTAAAGCCACACTCTAATCCCTCTTCAAGTTCTTGAATTGTTGATTAGAAGGCCTTCAAATTCTTCAGGGTCTTCTGCACTTGAGTCACAGTCACATCAATGCTTTCTTTTTTGCCTGATTTGTTCTTGATAATTAGAGCTTCTAAACCATTATCTATGTTATTTCTTTGTATACGGGCTTGGATTGGACCAATTTTGAGACTAAGGACCAACCAGCTGGCTTTGATTTTGGGGAGTAGAGAAATGACAATAGGGACTTGAACACTGTGAGACTAACAGCCTCAACTTCGTTGAGCATGCTCGCCAAGGCCACCAAGTCATTGTCTCTCTCCACGAGCGTCGCGTTACTTTTTTGCATCCTCTTCATGTTGCCAAAGCAGTTGCAAACAATTTTATTTACTTGTTTCCTTGAGATGAAGTACTCACTAATCTCATTCACTAGGCTTGATTTGCAACGAATCTTCCTGCGGAGGGACGATTCAAAATCTCGAACGCAACCTTTGATCTGAGAAAGAGCGTCCTTGGATGAGCTACATGTGTCCAATAACTTAAGAGATCCATCCAACATATCATCTACTAATTTCATGTCGTCTTTCATTTGAGAAAGCCTTCTGGGTGGCTTGCAACTGAAGTAGGTTATCAGCACATTCATACATCTTTAGAGTAGCCAAGTTCTTACATAGACTTGATGGAGAAGATGATGTTGCTTCCAAGGCTCTTAACCGGCGCAGTTTGTCCTCAACAGCGGCTACAACAGGGTGGGATTCGGATGGCAAGCTGTTGGAACGAGCATGGGATTTAGCTTTCATTGTTGTAATAGGAGCTTCCATTTTTTTTCTCTGTTTTTCTTGAAATACACACAATTCAAGGTTAGATGATCAAGTCATTCCAATGAGGCAGCTTTTATATAAGGTGAAGGCAACAGAAGGCATCTCTTTCATCAGTGTCGCATATTAGGATATTAGCTACTTTGTCCCCCCAGACATTAAGATGTAGAAGCCACAGCCCACACTATAATATTGCAAGCTCGTAAAAACCTTGTTCCATGACAGGACAGTGCGCCAATTACGGTCATGGTTTAGCATCTTCCAACGAGTGGAATCTTTTTTTTCTTTCATTCCCATGACAGCCATTAAAGCAATTCTTTATAGTCAGGATGTTGGTTCTGTCAGAGGGTCAATTATGTGAAAGACAATCTGATAGAAATGAATACTGGAAGTTGGCCCTTTAGGATGGTCAAAGGGATCATGACCATCCTCCAAGGGGGCGTAATATTTTATTATGAGATCAATTCCAAAAGCCAAGGTCTGCCACCTAAAATGTCTAATAAGAAAACAGAGTCGTATATTGTTCATGTTGAAGAGCAGTCAGCTGAGTTAACAGTTGCTGAAATTACACTACAGTACGGTTGGATATTAATAAGAGCGACACCATAAAATGAATTGGTTAAGGAATAAAATAATGAAATGCACGAGTGGCAAGCTATCATGGCTTCCTGACAGTAGACAACCAACATTGTAATGTAATAATCATGAAGATTGCGCAGATCTCCATGCAACAATTAAACGATGTGGTGCCGCAATGGAATCTTTACAGCTCGTTATTGAGTTGAAGTAAATGCAGTCCATGCGCATGGTTTTGATGAATAATCACATACCATTAGCTGAGAGGTCATTGACTCGGTTTCTCACCAATCCATAAAACCCATGGTCATCTCAAGCGTGGCTGGGACTTTTAGCCCTTGTATGGGAATATTAATAATAAGAAAAAATCAGAAAAAGAGAGGCAATTGGAGATGAATAATTTCCAATATATTGCTTTTCTCATGCTGTGTATGTTAGCAGTTGAGATCAAAATCATATGCTACAAAATTGTGTTGGTCATTAGTGGTTTAGTATGTTGAGAAGGAAGACTCTGGTTTTCAATAGTTGTCTAAAGATGCACTCCAAATCCCCTTCTGTTTCTTTGATGGTAGCTTGAAATGCCTCAAGATCTTTCAATAATTTTTGCACTTGTTCAAGTTTGATGTCTTTGCTTGACTTCAAGAGACTCAACTCGACTTCTAGTTTCTCGGCTTCAGTCGCTTCCATTCGGTCGCACAATGCACGCCTCGAGTGCAATAATTTTGAAAGAATAGGCCAGCCGGTAGGCTTTGATCTTAGCTTTGGAAGCAAAAGAAAAGATAAGAGGGAATCAAACACTGAAAGGCTAATTTCCTCAGCTTCTCTTAGCATGTTCACCACACTCACCATTTCAGAATCATTGTCCAACACCACCGATTTACATTTCCGGTCCATTCCCTTCAAATTTCTGATCATTTTATTCATTTCTTTCCTGGTGACCATATAAGCTCTGATTTCACCTTCCAAGCAGGATTCACGGCCAGTTCTTCGCCTGAGGGAGGATTCAAGTCCCTGCAAACCCTCCCTCATCCGAGACAAAACATCTCTAATGGTGCCACACGCGTCCAATACTCTAAGAGATCCATCCAACGCATCCTCTAAATGTTCAATACAAAGAGCTCTGGGAAACTGTAATTGAAACAAATCATCAACTCGGTGGTACAATTCTTTTAAACCTCCCAATCTGTTGCTCATGGACGAGGATGTTTCTTGTTGTGATGCCCTCAATCTGGTTAACTGCTCCTCAACACTTACAACTAGTGGATGAGTATTGATTGGCAAACTGCTTGAACGAACATGACCACTTGAGGCAGCCATTTATGTGTTTCTTTTCTGTGCT